>NC_092759.1:21798924-21830026 GCF_047496795.1 Chiloscyllium punctatum | reverse complement strand
ACCGATACGGACAGATACAGACCAGTACGGACCGATACAGACCGGTACGGACCGATACAGACCGATACGGACCGGTACAGACCGATACGGACCGGTACGGACCAATACAGACCGGTACAGACCGGTACGGACCGGTACAGACCGATACAGACCGGTACAGAATGGTACAGACCGATACGGACCGGTACGGACTGATACAGACCGGTACGGACTGATACAGACCGGTACGGACCGATACAGACTGACACAGACCGATACGGACCGATACGGACCGGTACGGACCGATACAGACCGATACGGACCGATACAGACCGGTATGGACCGATACAGACCGGTACGGACCGATACAGACTGACACAGACCGATACGGACCGATACGGACCGGTACGGACCGGTATGGACCGGTACGGACCGATACAGACCGATACGGACCGATACAGACCGGTAAGGACCGGTACGGACCGATACAGACCGATACGGACCGATACAGACCGGTACGGACCGGTACAGACCGGTACGGAGCGATACAGACCGATACGGACCGATACAGACCGATACGGACCGATACAGACCGATACGGACCGGTACGGACCGATACGGACCGGTACGGACCGGTACGGACCGGTACGGACCGGTACGGACCGATACAGACCGATACGGACCGATACAGACCGATACGGACTGATACAGACCAGTACGGACCGATACAGACCGGTACGGACCGATACAGACCGATACGGACCGATACAGACCGATACGGACCGGAACGGACCAATACAGACCGATACAGACCGGTACGGACCGGTACGGACCGATACGGACCGGTACTGACCGATACAGACCGGTACGGACCGGTACGGACCGATACAGACCGGTACGGACCGATACAGACCGGTACGGAGCGATACAGACCGATACGGACCGATACAGACCGGTACGGACCGGTACAGACCGATACGGACCGGTACGGACCGGTACGGACCGATACAGACCGATACGGACCGATACAGACCGGTACGGACCGGTACGGAGCGATACGGACCGATACAGACCGATACGGACCGGTACAGACCGATACGGACCGGAACGGACCGATACAGACCGATACGGACCGATACAGACCGATACGGACCGGTACAGACCGGAACGGACCGGTACAGACCAGTACGGACCAATACAGACCGGTACGGACTGATACAGACCGGTACGGACCGGTACGGACCGGTACGGACCGATACAGACCGGTACAGACCGGTACAGACCGGTACAGACCGGTACGGACCGGTACAGACCGGTACGGACCGGTACAGACCGGTACGGACCGGTACGGACCGGTACAGACTGATACGGACCGATACAGACCAATACAGACCGACACAGACCGGTACAGACCGGTACAGACCGGTACGGACCGATACAGACCGATACAGACCGATACGGACCGATACAGACCAGTACAGACCGATACAGACTGGTATGGACTGGTACGGACCGATACAGACCGGTACAGACCAATACGGACCGATACAGACCGGTACGGACCGGTACGGACCGGTACAGACCGATACGGACCGGTACGGACCGATACAGACCGGTACGGACCGATACGGACCGGTACGGACCGATACAGACCGGTACAGACCGATACAGACCGGTACGGACCGATACAGACCGGTACGGACCGATACAGACCGGTACGGACCGGTACAGACCGGTACGGACCGATACAGACCGACACGGACCGATACAGACCGATATGGACACACTCACACACACACTGTCGCTCTCTCTCTCTCACACACACACACTGACCATTACTGTCTCTCACACACACACTGACCGTTACTGTCTGTCACACACACACACACTGACCGTTACTCTCTCACACACACACTGACCGTTACTGTCTCTCTCACACACACACTGACCATTACTGTCTGTCACACACACACACACTGACCGTTACTGTCTCACACACACACACACTGACCGTTACTGTCTCTCTCACACACACACTGACCGTTCCTGTCTCTCTCTCACACACACACTGACCGTTACTGTCTGTCACACACACACCACACTGACCGTTACTCTCTCACACACACACTGACCGTTACTGTCTCTCTCACACACACACTGACCATTACTGTCTGTCACACACACACACACTGACCGTTACTGTCTCTCTCACACACACACTGACCGTTACTCTCTCACACACACACTGACCGTTACTGTCTCTCTCACACACACACTGACCGTTACTGTCTGTCACACACACACACACTGACCGTTACTGTCTCACACACACACACTGACCGTTACTGTCTCACACACACACTGACCGTTACTGTCTGTCACACACACACACACTGACCGTTACTGTCTCACACACACACACTGACCGTTACTGTCTCACACACACACTGACCGTTACTGTCTGTCACACACACACACACTGACCGTTACTGTCTCACACACACACACACTGACCGTTACTGTCTCACACACACACTGACCGTTACTGTCTGTCACACACACACACACTGACCGTTACTGTCTCACACACACACACACTGACCGTTACTGTCTCACACACACACTGACCGTTACTGTCTCACACACACACACACTGACCGTTACTGTCTCTCTCACACACACACTGACCGTTACTGTCTCTCACACACACACACTGACCGTTACTGTCTCACACACACACTGACCGTAACTGTCTCACACACACACTGACCGTTACTGTCTCTCTCACACACACACTGACCGTTACTGTCTCACACACACACACACTGACCGTTACTGTCTCACACACACACTGACCGTTACTGTCTCACACACACACACACTGACCGTTACTGTCTCTCTCACACACACACTGACCGTTACTGTCTCACACACACACTGACCGTTACTGTCTCTCACACACACTGACCATTACTGTCTGTCACACACACACACACTGACCGTTACTGTCTCACACACACACTGACCGTTACTGTCTCACACACACACACACTGACCGTTACTGTCTCTCTCACACACACACTGACCGTTACTGTCTCTCACACACACACACTGACCGTTACTGTCTCACACACACACACACTGACCATTACTGTCTCTCTCACACACACACTGACCGTTACTGTCTCACACACACACACACTGACCATTACTGTCTCTCTCACACACACACTGACCGTTACTGTCTCACACACACACACACACTGACCGTTACTGTCTCACACACACACACTGACCGTTACTGTCTCACACACACACACACTGACCGTTACTGTCTCACACACACACACACACTGACCGTTACTGTCTCTCACACACACACTGACCGTTACTGTCTCTCTCACGCACACTGACCATTACTGTCTCTCACACACACACTGACCGTTACTGTCTCTCACACACACACTGACCGTTACTGTCTCTCTCACACACACACTGACCGTTACTGTCTCACACACACACACTGACCGTTACTGTCTCACTCACACACTGACCGTTACTGTCTCTCACACACACACTGACCGTTACTGTCTCACACACACACACACTGACCATTACTGTCTCTCTCACACACACACTGACCGTTACTGTCTCACACACACACTGACCGTTACTGTCTCTCACACACACACTGACCGTTACTGTCTCTCACACACACACACACTGACTGTTACTGTCTCTCTCACACACACACTGACCGTTACTGTCTCACACACACACACTGACCGTTACTGTCTCGCTCACACACACACACTGACCGTTACAGTCTCTCACACACACACTGACCGTTACTGTCTCACACACACACACTGACCGTTACTGTCTCACACACACACTGACCGTTACTGTCTCTCTCACACACACACTGACCGTTACTGTCTCTCACACACACACACTGACCGTTACTGTCTCTCTCACACACACTGACCGTTACTGTCTCTCACACACACACACTGACCGTTACTGTCTCTCTCACACACACACTGACCGTTACTGTCTCTCACACACACTGACCGTTACTGTCTCTCTCACACACACACACTGACCGTTACTGTCTCACACACACACACACTGACCGTTACTGTCTCTCTCACACACACACTGACCGTTACTGTCTCACACACACACTGACCGTTACTGTCTCTCTCACACACACACTGACCGTTACTGTCTCACACACACACTGACCGTTACTGTCTCTCACACACACACTGACCGTTACTGTCGCTCTCACACACACACACTGACCGTTACTGTCTCACACACACACTGACCGTTACTGTCTCTCACACACACACTGACCGTTACTGTCTCTCTCACACACACACACTGACCGTTACTGTCTCACACACACACACACTGACCGTTACTGTCTCACACACACACACTGACCGTTACTGTCTCACACACACACTGACCGTTACTGTCTCTCACACACACACTGACCGTTACTGTCTCACACACACACACACTGACCGTTACTGTCTCGCTCACACACACACTGACCGTTACTGTCTCACACACACACACTGACCGTTACTGTCTCTCACACACACACACTGACCGTTACTGTCTCTCTCACACACACTGACCGTTACTGTCTCTCTCACACACACTGACCGTTACTGTCTCTCTCACACACACCCACTGACCGTTACTGTCTCTGACACACACTGACCATTACTGTCTCTCTCACACACACACTGACCGTTACTGTCTCTCTCACACACACTGACCGTTACGTCTCACACACACACACTGACCATTACTGTCTCTCTCACACACACACTGACCGTTACTGTCTCACACACACACTGACCGTTACTGTCTCTCTCACACACACTGACTGTTACTGTCTCTCTCACACACACACACTGACCGTTACTGTCTCTGACACACACTGACCATTACTGTCTCTCTCTCACACACACACTGACCGTTACTGTCTCTGACACACACTGACCGTTACTGTCTCTCTCAAACACACACACACAGACCGTTACTGTCTCTCTCACACACACACACTGACCGTTACTGTCTCTCAAACACACACACTGACCGTTACTCTCTCTCTCACACACACACTGACCGTTACTGTCTCGCTCACACACACACTGACCGTTACTGTCTCACACACACACACTGACCGTTACTGTCTCTCTCACACACACACTGACCGTTACTGTCTCTCTCACACACACTGACTGTTACTGTCTCTCTCACACACACACTGACCGTTACTGTCTCACACACACACTGACCGTTACTGTCTCTCTCACACACACACTGACCGTTACTGTCTCACACACACACACACTGACCGTTACTGTCTCACACACACACTGACCGTTACTGTCTCTCTCACACACACACTGACCGTTACTGTCTCACACACACACTGACCGTTACTGTCTCTCACACACATACTGACCGTTACTGTCGCTCTCACACACACACACTGACCGTTACTGTCTCACGCACACACTGACCGTTACTGTCTCTCACACACACACTGACCGTTACTGTCTCTCTCACACACACACACTGACCGTTACTGTCTCACACACACACACACTGACCGTTACTGTCTCACACACACACACTGACCGTTACTGTCTCACACACACACTGACCGTTACTGTCTCTCACACACACACTGACCGTTACTGTCTCACACACACACACACTGACCGTTACTGTCTCGCTCACACACACACTGACCGTTACTGTCTCACACACACACACTGACCGTTACTGTCTCTCACACACACACACTGACCGTTACTGTCTCTCTCACACACACTGACCGTTACTGTCTCTCTCATACACACTGACCGTTACTGTCTCTCTCACACACACTGACCGTTACTGTCTCTCTCACACACACCCACTGACCGTTACTGTCTCTGACACACACTGACCATTACTGTCTCTCTCACACACACACTGACCGTTACTGTCTCTCTCACACACACTGACCGTTACGTCTCACACACACACACTGACCGTTACTGTCTCTCACACACACACACTGACCATTACTGTCTCTCTCACACACACACTGACCGTTACTGTCTCACACACACACTGACCGTTACTGTCTCTCTCACACACACTGACTGTTACTGTCTCTCTCACACACACACACTGACCGTTACTGTCTCTGACACACACTGACCATTACTGTCTCTCTCTCACACACACACTGACCGTTACTGTCTCTGACACACACTGACCGTTACTGTCTCTCTCAAACACACACACACAGACCGTTACTGTCTCTCTCACACACACACACTGACCGTTACTGTCTCACACACACACACTGACCGTTACTGTCTCTCTCACACACACACTGACCGTTACTGTCTCTCTCACACACACTGACTGTTACTGTCTCTCTCACACACACACTGACCGTTACTGTCTCACACACACTGACCGTTACTGTCTCTCTCACACACACACTGACCATTACTGTCTCACACACACACACACTGACCGTTACTGTCTGTCACACACACACACACTGACCGTTACTGTCTCACACACACACTGACCGTTACTGTCTCACACACACACACACTGACCGTTACTGTCTCTCTCACACACACACTGACCGTTACTGTCTCTCTCACACACACACTGACCGTTACTGTCTCACACACACACACACTGACCGTTACTGTCTCTGACACACACTGACCATTACTGTCTCTCTCACACACACACTGACCGTTACTGTCTCTCTCACACACACTGACCGTTACGTCTCACACACACACACTGACCGTTACTGTCTCTCACACACACACACTGACCATTACTGTCTCTCTCACACACACACTGACCGTTACTGTCTCACACACACACTGACCGTTACTGTCTCACACACACACTGACCATTACTGTCTCTCTCACACACACACTGACTGTTACTGTCTCTCTCACACACACACACTGACCGTTACTGTCTCTGACACACACTGACCGTTACTGTCTCTCTCACACACACACACTGACCGTTACTGTCTCTCTCTCACACACACACTGACCGTTACTGTCTCTGACACACACTGACCGTTACTGTCTCTCTCAAACACACACACACAGACCGTTACTGTCTCTCTCACACACACACACTGACCGTTACTGTCTCACACACACGCACTGACCGTTACTGTCTCTCTCACACACACACTGACCGTTACTGTCTCTCTCACACACACTGACTGTTACTGTCTCTCTCACACACACACTGACCGTTACTGTCTCTCTCACACACACACTGACCGTTACTGTCTCACACACACACACACTGACCGTTACTGTCTGTCACACACACACACACTGACCGTTACTGTCTCACACACACACTGACCATTACTGTCTCACACACACACACTGACCATTACTGTCTCTCTCACACACACACTGACCGTTACTGTCTCACACACACACACACTGACCGTTACTGTCTCTCTCACACACACACTGACCGTTACTGTCTCACACACACACACTGACCGTTACTGTCTCTCACACACACACTGACCGTTACTGTCTCTCTCACGCACACTGACCATTACTGTCTCTCTCACACACACACTGACCGTTACTGTCTCACACACACACACACTGACCGTTACTGTCTCACACACACACACTGACCGTTACTGTCTCTCACACACACACTGACCGTTACTGTCTCTCTCACACACACTGACCGTTACTGTCTCACACACACACACTGACCGTTACTGTCTCACACACACACTGACCATTACTGTCTCTCACACACACACTGACCGTTACTGTCTCACACACACACACACTGACCGTTACTGTCTCACACACACACACTGACCGTTACTGTCTCACACACACACACTGACCGTTACTGTCTCTCACACACACACTGACCGTTACTGTCTCACACACACACACTGACCGTTACTGTCTCACACACACACTGACCATTACTGTCTCTCACACACACACTGACCGTTACTGTCTCACACACACACACACTGACCGTTACTGTCTCACACACACACACTGACCATTACTGTCTCTCACACACACACTGACCATTACTGTCTCACACACACACACTGACCGTTACTGTCTCACACACACACACTGACCGTTACTGTCTCACTCACACACTGACCGTTACTGTCTCTCACACACACACTGACCGTTACTGTCTCACACACACACACACTGACCATTACTGTCTCTCTCACACACACACTGACCGTTACTGTCTCACACACACACACTGACCGTTACTGTCTCACTCACACACTGACCGTTACTGTCTCACTCACACACTGACCGTTACTGTCTCACACACACACACACACTGACCATTACTGTCTCTCTCACACACACACTGACCGTTACTGTCTCACACACACACACTGACCGTTACTGTCTCACTCACACACTGACCGTTACTGTCTCACACACACACACACTGACCATTACTGTCTCTCTCACACACACACTGACCGTTACTGTCTCACACACACACTGACCGTTACTGTCTCTCACACACACACTGACCGTTACTGTCTCTCTCACACACACACACTGACCATTACTGTCTCACACACACACTGACCGTTACTGTCTCACACACACACTGACCGTTACTGTCTCTCTCACACACACACTGACCGTTACTGTCTCTCTCACACACACACACTGACCGTTACTGTCTCACACACACACTGACCGTTACTGTCTCTCACACACACACTGACCGTTACTGTCTCACACACACACACTGACTGTTACTGTCTCTCTCACACACACACTGACCGTTACTGTCTCACACACACACACTGACCGTTACTGTCTCGCTCACACACACACACTGACCGTTACTGTCTCTCACACACACACTGACCGTTACTGTCTCACACACACACACACACTGACCGTTACTGTCTCACACACACACTGACCATTACTGTCTCTCTCACACACACACTGACCGTTACTGTCTCTCACACACACACACTGACCGTTACTGTCTCACACACACACACTGACCGTTACTGTCTCTCTCACACACACTGACCGTTACTGTCTCTCACACACACACACTGACCGTTACTGTCTCTCTCACACACACACTGACCGTTACTGTCTCACACACACACACACTGACCGTTACTGTCTCTCTCACACACACACTGACCGTTACTGTCTCACACACACACACACTGACCGTTACTGTCTCTCTCACACACACACTGACCGTTACTGTCTCACACACACACTGGCCGTTACTGTCTCTCTCACACACACACTGACCGTTACTGTCTCACACACACACTGACCGTTACTGTCTCTCACACACACACTGACCGTTACTGTCGCTCTCACACACACACACTGACCGTTACTGTCTCACACACACACTGACCGTTACTGTCTCTCACACACACACTGACCGTTACTGTCTCTCTCACACACACACACTGACCGTTACTGTCTCACACACACACTGACCGTTACTGTCTCTCACACACACACACTGACCGTTACTGTCTCACACACACACACTGACCGTTACTGTCTCACACACACACTGACCGTTACTGTCTCTCTCACACACACACTGACCGTTACTGTCTCACACACACACACTGACCGTTACTGTCTCACACACACACTGACCGTTACTGTCTTTCTCACACACACACTGACCGTTACTGTCTCTCTCACACACACACTGACCGTTACTGTCTCACACACACACACACTGACCGTTACTGTCTCGCTCACACACACACTGACCGTTACTGTCTCACACACACACACTGACCGTTACTGTCTCTCACACACACACACTGACCGTTACTGTCTCTCTCACACACACTGACCGTTACTGTCTCTCTCATACACACTGACCGTTACTGTCTCTCTCACACACACTGACTGTTACTGTCTCTCTCACACACACACACTGACCGTTACTGTCTCTGACACACACTGACCATTACTGTCTCTCTCACACACACACTGACCGTTACTGTCTCTCTCACACACACTGACCGTTACTGTCTCACACACACACTGACCGTTACTGTCTCACACACACACACTGACCATTACTGTCTCTCACACACACACACTGACCATTACTGTCTCTCTCACACACACACTGACCGTTACTGTCTCACACACACACACACTGACCGTTACTGTCTCTCTCACACACACTGACTGTTACTGTCTCTCTCACACACACACACTGACCGTTACTGTCTCTGACACACACTGACCATTACTGTCCCTCTCTCACACACACACTGACCGTTACTGTCTCTGACACACACTGACCGTTACTGTCTCTCTCAAACACACACACACAGACCGTTACTGTCTCTCTCACACACACACACACTGACCGTTACTGTCTCTCTCTCACACACACTGACCGTTACTGTCTCTGACACACACTGACCGTTACTGTCTCTCACACACACACACACTGACCGTTACTGTCTCACACACACACTGACCGTTACTGTCTCTCTCACACACACACTGACCGTTACTCTCTCACACACACACTGACCGTTACTGTCTCTCTCACACACACACTGACCGTTACTGTCTCTCAAACACACACACTGACCGTTACTCTCTCTCTCACACACACACTGACCGTTACTGTCTCGCTCACACACACACACTGACCGTTACTGTCTCACACACACACATTGACCGTTACTGTCTCTCTCACACACACACATTGACCGTTACTCTCTCTCACACACACACACTGACCGTTACTGTCTCACACACACACTGACCGTTACTGTCTCTCTCACACACACACTGACCGTTACTCTCTCTCTCACACACACACTGACCGTTACTCTCTCTCTCTCACACACACACTGACCGTTACTGTCTCACACACACACACACTGACCGTTACTGTCTCACACACACACTGACCGTTACTGTCTCTCTCACACACACACACACTGACCGTTACTGTCTCACACACACACTGACCGTTACTGTCTCTCTCACACACACACTGACCGTTACTCTCTCTCTCTCACACACACACTGACCGTTACTGTCTCACACACACACACACTGACCGTTACTGTCTCACACACACACACTGACCGTTACTGTCTCACACACACACATTGACCGTTACTGTCTCTCTCACACACACACATTGACCGTTACTCTCTCTCACACACACACACTGACCGTTACTGTCTCTGACACACACTGACCATTACTGTCTCTCTCTCACACACACACTGACCGTTACTGTCTCTGACACACACTGACCGTTACTGTCTCTCTCAAACACACACACACAGACCGTTACTGTCTCTCTCACACACACACACTGACCGTTACTGTCTCTCAAACACACACACTGACCGTTACTCTCTCTCTCACACACACACTGACCGTTACTGTCTCGCTCACACACACACTGACCGTTACTGTCTCACACACACACACTGACCGTTACTGTCTCTCTCACACACACACTGACCGTTACTGTCTCTCTCACACACACTGACTGTTACTGTCTCTCTCACACACACACTGACCGTTACTGTCTCACACACACACTGACCGTTACTGTCTCTCTCACACACACACTGACCGTTACTGTCTCACACACACACACACTGACCGTTACTGTCTCACACACACACTGACCGTTACTGTCTCTCTCACACACACACTGACCGTTACTGTCTCACACACACACTGACCGTTACTGTCTCTCACACACATACTGACCGTTACTGTCGCTCTCACACACACACACTGACCGTTACTGTCTCACGCACACACTGACCGTTACTGTCTCTCACACACACACTGACCGTTACTGTCTCTCTCACACACACACACTGACCGTTACTGTCTCACACACACACACACTGACCGTTACTGTCTCACACACACACACTGACCGTTACTGTCTCACACACACACTGACCGTTACTGTCTCTCACACACACACTGACCGTTACTGTCTCACACACACACACACTGACCGTTACTGTCTCGCTCACACACACACTGACCGTTACTGTCTCACACACACACACTGACCGTTACTGTCTCTCACACACACACACTGACCGTTACTGTCTCTCTCACACACACTGACCGTTACTGTCTCTCTCATACACACTGACCGTTACTGTCTCTCTCACACACACTGACCGTTACTGTCTCTCTCACACACACCCACTGACCGTTACTGTCTCTGACACACACTGACCATTACTGTCTCTCTCACACACACACTGACCGTTACTGTCTCTCTCACACACACTGACCGTTACGTCTCACACACACACACTGACCGTTACTGTCTCTCACACACACACACTGACCATTACTGTCTCTCTCACACACACACTGACCGTTACTGTCTCACACACACACTGACCGTTACTGTCTCTCTCACACACACTGACTGTTACTGTCTCTCTCACACACACACACTGACCGTTACTGTCTCTGACACACACTGACCATTACTGTCTCTCTCTCACACACACACTGACCGTTACTGTCTCTGACACACACTGACCGTTACTGTCTCTCTCAAACACACACACACAGACCGTTACTGTCTCTCTCACACACACACACTGACCGTTACTGTCTCACACACACACACTGACCGTTACTGTCTCTCTCACACACACACTGACCGTTACTGTCTCTCTCACACACACTGACTGTTACTGTCTCTCTCACACACACACTGACCGTTACTGTCTCACACACACTGACCGTTACTGTCTCTCTCACACACACACTGACCATTACTGTCTCACACACACACACACTGACCGTTACTGTCTGTCACACACACACACACTGACCGTTACTGTCTCACACACACACTGACCGTTACTGTCTCACACACACACACACTGACCGTTACTGTCTCTCTCACACACACACTGACCGTTACTGTCTCTCTCACACACACACTGACCGTTACTGTCTCACACACACACACACTGACCGTTACTGTCTCTGACACACACTGACCATTACTGTCTCTCTCACACACACACTGACCGTTACTGTCTCTCTCACACACACTGACCGTTACGTCTCACACACACACACTGACCGTTACTGTCTCTCACACACACACACTGACCATTACTGTCTCTCTCACACACACACTGACCGTTACTGTCTCACACACACACTGACCGTTACTGTCTCTCTCACACACACTGACTGTTACTGTCTCTCTCACACACACACACTGACCGTTACTGTCTCTGACACACACTGACCGTTACTGTCTCTCTCACACACACACACTGACCGTTACTGTCTCTCTCTCACACACACACTGACCGTTACTGTCTCTGACACACACTGACCGTTACTGTCTCTCTCAAACACACACACACAGACCGTTACTGTCTCTCTCACACACACACACTGACCGTTACTGTCTCACACACACGCACTGACCGTTACTGTCTCTCTCACACACACACTGACCGTTACTGTCTCTCTCACACACACTGACTGTTACTGTCTCTCTCACACACACACTGACCGTTACTGTCTCTCTCACACACACACTGACCGTTACTGTCTCACACACACACACACTGACCGTTACTGTCTGTCACACACACACACACTGACCGTTACTGTCTCACACACACACTGACCATTACTGTCTCACACACACACACTGACCGTTACTGTCTCTCTCACACACACACTGACCGTTACTGTCTCACACACACACACACTGACCGTTACTGTCTCTCTCACACACACACTGACCGTTACTGTCTCACACACACACACTGACCGTTACTGTCTCTCACACACACACTGACCGTTACTGTCTCTCTCACGCACACTGACCATTACTGTCTCTCTCACACACACACTGACCGTTACTGTCTCACACACACACACACTGACCGTTACTGTCTCACACACACACACTGACCGTTACTGTCTCTCACACACACACTGACCGTTACTGTCTCTCTCACACACACTGACCGTTACTGTCTCACACACACACACTGACCGTTACTGTCTCACACACACACTGACCATTACTGTCTCTCACACACACACTGACCGTTACTGTCTCACACACACACACACTGACCGTTACTGTCTCACACACACACACTGACCGTTACTGTCTCACACACACACACTGACCGTTACTGTCTCACACACACACTGACCGTTACTGTCTCACACACACACACACTGACCGTTACTGTCTCACACACACACACTGACCATTACTGTCTCACACACACACACTGACCGTTACTGTCTCACTCACACACTGACCGTTACTGTCTCTCACACACACACTGACCGTTACTGTCTCACACACACACACACTGACCATTACTGTCTCTCTCACACACACACTGACCGTTACTGTCTCACACACACACACTGACCGTTACTGTCTCACTCACACACTGACCGTTACTGTCTCACTCACACACTGACCGTTACTGTCTCACACACACACACACACTGACCGTTACTGTCTCACACACACACACACTGACCGTTACTGTCTCACACACACACACTGACCGTTACTGTCTCACACACACACACTGACCGTTACTGTCTCTCACACACACACTGACCGTTACTGTCTCACACACACACACTGACCGTTACTGTCTCACACACACACTGACCATTACTGTCTCTCACACACACACTGACCGTTACTGTCTCACACACACACACACTGACCGTTACTGTCTCACACACACACACTGACCATTACTGTCTCTCACACACACACTGACCATTACTGTCTCACACACACACACTGACCGTTACTGTCTCACACACACACACTGACCGTTACTGTCTCACTCACACACTGACCGTTACTGTCTCTCACACACACACTGACCGTTACTGTCTCACACACACACACACTGACCATTACTGTCTCTCTCACACACACACTGACCGTTACTGTCTCACACACACACACTGACCGTTACTGTCTCACTCACACACTGACCGTTACTGTCTCACTCACACACTGACCGTTACTGTCTCACACACACACACACACTGACCATTACTGTCTCTCTCACACACACACTGACCGTTACTGTCTCACACACACACACTGACCGTTACTGTCTCACTCACACACTGACCGTTACTGTCTCACACACACACACACTGACCATTACTGTCTCTCTCACACACACACTGACCGTTACTGTCTCACACACACACTGACCGTTACTGTCTCTCACACACACACTGACCGTTACTGTCTCTCTCACACACACACACTGACCATTACTGTCTCACACACACACTGACCGTTACTGTCTCACACACACACTGACCGTTACTGTCTCTCTCACACACACACTGACCGTTACTGTCTCTCTCACACACACACACTGACCGTTACTGTCTCACACACACACTGACCGTTACTGTCTCTCACACACACACTGACCGTTACTGTCTCACACACACACACTGACTGTTACTGTCTCTCTCACACACACACTGACCGTTACTGTCTCACACACACACACTGACCGTTACTGTCTCGCTCACACACACACACTGACCGTTACTGTCTCTCACACACACACTGACCGTTACTGTCTCACACACACACACACACTGACCGTTACTGTCTCACACACACACTGACCGTTACTGTCTCTCTCACACACACACTGACCGTTACTGTCTCACACACACACACACACTGACCGTTACTGTCTCGCTCACACACACACTGACCGTTACTGTCTCACACACACACACTGACCGTTACTGTCTCTCTCACACACACACTGACCATTACTGTCTCTCTCACACACACACTGACCGTTACTGTCTCTCACACACACACACTGACCGTTACTGTCTCACACACACACACTGACCGTTACTGTCTCTCTCACACACACTGACCGTTACTGTCTCTCACACACACACACTGACCGTTACTGTCTCTCTCACACACACACTGACCGTTACTGTCTCACACACACACACACTGACCGTTACTGTCTCTCTCACACACACACTGACCGTTACTGTCTCACACACACACACACTGACCGTTACTGTCTCTCTCACACACACACTGACCGTTACTGTCTCACACACACACTGGCCGTTACTGTCTCTCTCACACACACACTGACCGTTACTGTCTCACACACACACTGACCGTTACTGTCTCTCACACACACACTGACCGTTACTGTCGCTCTCACACACACACACTGACCGTTACTGTCTCACACACACACTGACCGTTACTGTCTCTCACACACACACTGACCGTTACTGTCTCTCTCACACACACACACTGACCGTTACTGTCTCACACACACACTGACCGTTACTGTCTCTCACACACACACACTGACCGTTACTGTCTCACACACACACACTGACCGTTACTGTCTCACACACACACTGACCGTTACTGTCTCTCTCACACACACACTGACCGTTACTGTCTCACACACACACACTGACCGTTACTGTCTCACACACACACTGACCGTTACTGTCTTTCTCACACACACACTGACCGTTACTGTCTCTCTCACACACACACTGACCGTTACTGTCTCACACACACACACACTGACCGTTACTGTCTCGCTCACACACACTGACCGTTACTGTCTCTCACACACACACACTGACCGTTACTGTCTCTCTCACACACACTGACCGTTACTGTCTCTCTCATACACACTGACCGTTACTGTCTCTCTCACACACACTGACTGTTACTGTCTCTCTCACACACACACACTGACCGTTACTGTCTCTGACACACACTGACCATTACTGTCTCTCTCACACACACACTGACCGTTAATGTCTCTCTCACACACACTGACCGTTACTGTCTCACACACACACTGACCGTTACTGTCTCACACACACACACTGACCATTACTGTCTCTCACACACACACACTGACCATTACTGTCTCTCTCACACACACACTGACCGTTACTGTCTCACACACACACACACTGACCGTTACTGTCTCTCTCACACACACTGACTGTTACTGTCTCTCTCACACACACACACTGACCGTTACTGTCTCTGACACACACTGACCATTACTGTCCCTCTCTCACACACACACTGACCGTTACTGTCTCTGACACACACTGACCGTTACTGTCTCTCTCAAACACACACACACAGACCGTTACTGTCTCTCTCACACACACACACACTGACCGTTACTGTCTCTCTCTCACACACACTGACCGTTACTGTCTCTGACACACACTGACCGTTACTGTCTCTCACACACACACACACTGACCGTTACTGTCTCACACACACACTGACCGTTACTGTCTCTCTCACACACACACTGACCGTTACTCTCTCACACACACACTGACCGTTACTGTCTCTCTCACACACACACTGACCGTTACTGTCTCTCAAACACACACACTGACCGTTACTCTCTCTCTCACACACACACTGACCGTTACTGTCTCGCTCACACACACACACTGACCGTTACTGTCTCACACACACACATTGACCGTTACTGTCTCTCTCACACACACACATTGACCGTTACTCTCTCTCACACACACACACTGACCGTTACTGTCTCACACACACACTGACCGTTACTGTCTCTCTCACACACACACTGACCGTTACTCTCTCTCTCACACACACACTGACCGTTACTCTCTCTCTCTCACACACACACTGACCGTTACTGTCTCACACACACACACACTGACCGTTACTGTCTCACACACACACTGACCGTTACTGTCTCTCTCACACACACACACACTGACCGTTACTGTCTCACACACACACTGACCGTTACTGTCTCTCTCACACACACACTGACCGTTACTCTCTCTCTCTCACACACACACTGACCGTTACTGTCTCACACACACACACACTGACCGTTACTGTCTCACACACACACACTGACCGTTACTGTCTCACACACACACATTGACCGTTACTGTCTCTCTCACACACACACATTGACCGTTACTCTCTCTCACACACACACACTGACCGTTACTGTCTCTGACACACACTGACCATTACTGTCTCTCTCTCACACACACACTGACCGTTACTGTCTCTGACACACACTGACCGTTACTGTCTCTCTCAAACACACACACACAGACCGTTACTGTCTCTCTCACACACACACACTGACCGTTACTGTCTCTCAAACACACACACTGACCGTTACTCTCTCTCTCACACACACACTGACCGTTACTGTCTCGCTCACACACACACTGACCGTTACTGTCTCACACACACACACTGACCGTTACTGTCTCTCTCACACACACACTGACCGTTACTGTCTCTCTCACACACACTGACTGTTACTGTCTCTCTCACACACACACTGACCGTTACTGTCTCACACACACACTGACCGTTACTGTCTCTCTCACACACACACTGACCGTTACTGTCTCACACACACACACACTGACCGTTACTGTCTCACACACACACTGACCGTTACTGTCTCTCTCACACACACACTGACCGTTACTGTCTCACACACACACTGACCGTTACTGTCTCTCACACACATACTGACCGTTACTGTCGCTCTCACACACACACACTGACCGTTACTGTCTCACGCACACACTGACCGTTACTGTCTCTCACACACACACTGACCGTTACTGTCTCTCTCACACACACACACTGACCGTTACTGTCTCACACACACACACACTGACCGTTACTGTCTCACACACACACACTGACCGTTACTGTCTCACACACACACTGACCGTTACTGTCTCTCACACACACACTGACCGTTACTGTCTCACACACACACACACTGACCGTTACTGTCTCGCTCACACACACACTGACCGTTACTGTCTCACACACACACACTGACCGTTACTGTCTCTCACACACACACACTGACCGTTACTGTCTCTCTCACACACACTGACCGTTACTGTCTCTCTCATACACACTGACCGTTACTGTCTCTCTCACACACACTGACCGTTACTGTCTCTCTCACACACACCCACTGACCGTTACTGTCTCTGACACACACTGACCATTACTGTCTCTCTCACACACACACTGACCGTTACTGTCTCTCTCACACACACTGACCGTTACGTCTCACACACACACACTGACCGTTACTGTCTCTCACACACACACACTGACCATTACTGTCTCTCTCACACACACACTGACCGTTACTGTCTCACACACACACTGACCGTTACTGTCTCTCTCACACACACTGACTGTTACTGTCTCTCTCACACACACACACTGACCGTTACTGTCTCTGACACACACTGACCATTACTGTCTCTCTCTCACACACACACTGACCGTTACTGTCTCTGACACACACTGACCGTTACTGTCTCTCTCAAACACACACACACAGACCGTTACTGTCTCTCTCACACACACACACTGACCGTTACTGTCTCACACACACACACTGACCGTTACTGTCTCTCTCACACACACACTGACCGTTACTGTCTCTCTCACACACACTGACTGTTACTGTCTCTCTCACACACACACTGACCGTTACTGTCTCACACACACTGACCGTTACTGTCTCTCTCACACACACACTGACCATTACTGTCTCACACACACACACACTGACCGTTACTGTCTGTCACACACACACACACTGACCGTTACTGTCTCACACACACACTGACCGTTACTGTCTCACACACACACACACTGACCGTTACTGTCTCTCTCACACACACACTGACCGTTACTGTCTCTCTCACACACACACTGACCGTTACTGTCTCACACACACACACACTGACCGTTACTGTCTCTGACACACACTGACCATTACTGTCTCTCTCACACACACACTGACCGTTACTGTCTCTCTCACACACACTGACCGTTACGTCTCACACACACACACTGACCGTTACTGTCTCTCACACACACACACTGACCATTACTGTCTCTCTCACACACACACTGACCGTTACTGTCTCACACACACACTGACCGTTACTGTCTCTCTCACACACACTGACTGTTACTGTCTCTCTCACACACACACACTGACCGTTACTGTCTCTGACACACACTGACCGTTACTGTCTCTCTCACACACACACACTGACCGTTACTGTCTCTCTCTCACACACACACTGACCGTTACTGTCTCTGACACACACTGACCGTTACTGTCTCTCTCAAACACACACACACAGACCGTTACTGTCTCTCTCACACACACACACTGACCGTTACTGTCTCACACACACGCACTGACCGTTACTGTCTCTCTCACACACACACTGACCGTTACTGTCTCTCTCACACACACTGACTGTTACTGTCTCTCTCACACACACACTGACCGTTACTGTCTCTCTCACACACACACTGACCGTTACTGTCTCACACACACACACACTGACCGTTACTGTCTGTCACACACACACACACTGAC
Source organism: Chiloscyllium punctatum (assembly GCF_047496795.1). NCBI lineage: Eukaryota > Metazoa > Chordata > Chondrichthyes > Orectolobiformes > Hemiscylliidae > Chiloscyllium > Chiloscyllium punctatum. The sequence goes on along the minus strand of NC_092759.1, from coordinate 21,809,396 downwards.
CGTTACTGTCTCACACACACACTGACCATTACTGTCTCACACACACACACTGACCGTTACTGTCTCTCTCACACACACACTGACCGTTACTGTCTCACACACACACACACTGACCGTTACTGTCTCTCTCACACACACACTGACCGTTACTGTCTCACACACACACACTGACCGTTACTGTCTCTCACACACACACTGACCGTTACTGTCTCTCTCACGCACACTGACCATTACTGTCTCTCTCACACACACACTGACCGTTACTGTCTCACACACACACACACTGACCGTTACTGTCTCACACACACACACTGACCGTTACTGTCTCTCACACACACACTGACCGTTACTGTCTCTCTCACACACACTGACCGTTACTGTCTCACACACACACACTGACCGTTACTGTCTCACACACACACTGACCATTACTGTCTCTCACACACACACTGACCGTTACTGTCTCACACACACACACACTGACCGTTACTGTCTCACACACACACACTGACCGTTACTGTCTCACACACACACACTGACCGTTACTGTCTCTCACACACACACTGACCGTTACTGTCTCACACACACACACTGACCGTTACTGTCTCACACACACACTGACCGTTACTGTCTCACACACACACACACTGACCGTTACTGTCTCACACACACACACTGACCATTACTGTCTCACACACACACACTGACCGTTACTGTCTCACACACACACACTGACCGTTACTGTCTCACTCACACACTGACCGTTACTGTCTCTCACACACACACTGACCGTTACTGTCTCACACACACACACACTGACCATTACTGTCTCTCTCACACACACACTGACCGTTACTGTCTCACACACACACACTGACCGTTACTGTCTCACTCACACACTGACCGTTACTGTCTCACTCACACACTGACCGTTACTGTCTCACACACACACACACTGACCATTACTGTCTCTCTCACACACACACTGACCGTTACTGTCTCACACACACACTGACCGTTACTGTCTCTCACACACACACTGACCGTTACTGTCTCTCTCACACACACACACTGACCATTACTGTCTCACACACACACTGACCGTTACTGTCTCACACACACACTGACCGTTACTGTCTCTCTCACACACACACTGACCGTTACTGTCTCTCTCACACACACACACTGACCGTTACTGTCTCACACACACACTGACCGTTACTGTCTCTCACACACACACTGACCGTTACTGTCTCACACACACACACTGACTGTTACTGTCTCTCTCACACACACACTGACCGTTACTGTCTCACACACACACACTGACCGTTACTGTCTCGCTCACACACACACACTGACCGTTACTGTCTCTCACACACACACTGACCGTTACTGTCTCACACACACACACACACTGACCGTTACTGTCTCACACACACACTGACCGTTACTGTCTCTCTCACACACACACTGACCGTTACTGTCTCACACACACACACACACTGACCGTTACTGTATCGCTCACACACACACTGACCGTTACTGTCTCACACACACACACTGACCGTTACTGTCTCTCTCACACACACACTGACCATTACTGTCTCTCTCACACACACACTGACCGTTACTGTCTCTCACACACACACACTGACCGTTACTGTCTCACACACACACACTGACCGTTACTGTCTCACACACACACACTGACCGTTACTGTCTCTCTCACACACACTGACCGTTACTGTCTCTCACACACACACACTGACCGTTACTGTCTCTCTCACACACACACTGACCGTTACTGTCTCACACACACACACACTGACCGTTACTGTCTCTCTCACACACACACTGACCGTTACTGTCTCACACACACACACACTGACCGTTACTGTCTCTCTCACACGCACACTGACCGTTACTGTCTCACACACACACTGGCCGTTACTGTCTCTCTCACACACACACTGACCGTTACTGTCTCACACACACACTGACCGTTACTGTCTCTCACACACACACTGACCGTTACTGTCGCTCTCACACACACACACTGACCGTTACTGTCTCACACACACACTGACCGTTACTGTCTCTCACACACACACTGACCGTTACTGTCTCTCTCACACACACACACTGACCGTTACTGTCTCACACACACACTGACCGTTACTGTCTCTCACACACACACACTGACCGTTACTGTCTCACACACACACACTGACCGTTACTGTCTCACACACACACTGACCGTTACTGTCTCTCTCACACACACACTGACCGTTACTGTCTCACACACACACACTGACCGTTACTGTCTCACACACACACTGACCGTTACTGTCTTTCTCACACACACACTGACCGTTACTGTCTCTCTCACACACACACTGACCGTTACTGTCTCACACACACACACACTGACCGTTACTGTCTCGCTCACACACACACTGACCGTTACTGTCTCACACACACACACTGACCGTTACTGTCTCTCACACACACACACTGACCGTTACTGTCTCTCTCACACACACTGACCGTTACTGTCTCTCTCATACACACTGACCGTTACTGTCTCTCTCACACACACTGACTGTTACTGTCTCTCTCACACACACACACTGACCGTTACTGTCTCTGACACACACTGACCATTACTGTCTCTCTCACACACACACTGACCGTTACTGTCTCTCTCACACACACTGACCGTTACTGTCTCACACACACACTGACCGTTACTGTCTCACACACACACACTGACCATTACTGTCTCTCACACACACACACTGACCATTACTGTCTCTCTCACACACACACTGACCGTTACTGTCTCACACACACACACACTGACCGTTACTGTCTCTCTCACACACACTGACTGTTACTGTCTCTCTCACACACACACACTGACCGTTACTGTCTCTGACACACACTGACCATTACTGTCCCTCTCTCACACACACACTGACCGTTACTGTCTCTGACACACACTGACCGTTACTGTCTCTCTCAAACACACACACACAGACCGTTACTGTCTCTCTCACACACACACACACTGACCGTTACTGTCTCTCTCTCACACACACTGACCGTTACTGTCTCTGACACACACTGACCGTTACTGTCTCTCACACACACACACACTGACCGTTACTGTCTCACACACACACTGACCGTTACTGTCTCTCTCACACACACACTGACCGTTACTCTCTCACACACACACTGACCGTTACTGTCTCTCTCACACACACACTGACCGTTACTGTCTCTCAAACACACACACTGACCGTTACTCTCTCTCTCACACACACACTGACCGTTACTGTCTCGCTCACACACACACACTGACCGTTACTGTCTCACACACACACATTGACCGTTACTGTCTCTCTCACACACACACATTGACCGTTACTCTCTCTCACACACACACACTGACCGTTACTGTCTCACACACACACTGACCGTTACTGTCTCTCTCACACACACACTGACCGTTACTCTCTCTCTCACACACACACTGACCGTTACTCTCTCTCTCTCACACACACACTGACCGTTACTGTCTCACACACACACACACTGACCGTTACTGTCTCACACACACACTGACCGTTACTGTCTCTCTCACACACACACACACTGACCGTTACTGTCTCACACACACACTGACCGTTACTGTCTCTCTCACACACACACTGACCGTTACTCTCTCTCTCTCACACACACACTGACCGTTACTGTCTCACACACACACACACTGACCGTTACTGTCTCACACACACACACTGACCGTTACTGTCTCACACACACACATTGACCGTTACTGTCTCTCTCACACACACACATTGACCGTTACTCTCTCTCACACACACACACTGACCGTTACTGTCTCACACACACACATTGACCGTTACTGTCTCTCTCACACACACACATTGACCGTTACTCTCTCTCTCACACACACACACTGACCGTTACTGTCTCTCACACACACACTGACCGTTACTGTCTCTCACACACACACACTGACCGTTACTGTCTCTCTCACACACACACATTGACCGTTACTCTCTCTCTCTCACACACACACTGACCGTTACTGTCTCTCACACACACACTGACCGTTACTGTCTCACACACACACACACTGACCGTTACTGTCTCACACACACACACTGACCGTTACTGTCTCTCTCACACACACACTGACCGTTACTGTCTCTCTCACACACACATAGAGAGACAGTGTTTGTGGACACTGTGAGGTGATGTCCTCTGTGTTGGGAGCACTGACTCTGTGCCTGTTACCCCCTCTCTCTCCCCCTCCCCCAGGTTCCAGGTATACGCTGATGGGTCCAGTCGATAAATTAGGTCGGGGCCGGATTCTTCCCGACAGCTTCTTCCTGTTTTACAAACCCCAGCAACACCAGGTCCTCACCAAACTGACCCAACGCCGCTGCTGAGGACTGACACCGATGGGTGGGGCTGGGCTGTGCTGGGGAGGAGGCAGGAGCTGGAGGCTCACCCCCAACCCTGAACCCCAAACCCTGAACCCTCTACCACCAACCCTGAACCCCGAACCCTGAACTCTGAACCCTGAACCCTCTACCACCAACCCTGAACCCCGAACCCTGAACCCCAAACCCCGAACCCTCTACCCCCAACCCTGAACCCCGAACCCTGAACCCCAAACCCCGAACCCTCTACCCCCAACCCTGAACCCCGAACCCTGAACCCCAAACCCCCAACCCTCTACCCCCAACCCTGAACCCCAAACCGTGAACCCTCTAGCCCGAACCCTGAACCCCAAACCCTGAACCCCCAACCCTGAACCCCAAACCCCAAACCCTGAACCCTCTACCCCGAACCCTGAACCCCAAACCCCGAACCCTGAACCCCCAACCCTGAACCCCAAACCCTGAACCCTCTACCCCGAACCCTGAACCCCCAACCCTGAACCCCCAACCCTGAACCCTCTACCCCCAACCCTGAACCCCAAACCGTGAACCCTCTACCCCGAACCCTGAACCCCCAACCCTGAACCCCGAACCCCGAACCCTGAACCCCCAACCCTGAACACCAAACCCCGAACCCTGAACCCTGAACCCTGAACCCTCTACCCCGAACCCTGAACCCTCTACCCCGAACCCCGAACCCTGAACCCTCTACCCCGAACCCTGAACCCTCTACCCCGAACCCCGAACCCTCTACCCTGAACCCTGAACCCCAAACCCAAACCCCAAATCCTCACTCAAACCCAAAGCCAGAACCTTGAATCTGAAGCTGAACCTGAACCTGAACCCTAAATCCCAATCCCTCATCCTCATGGCAAACCGTCACCCTGAACCCTGGACCCTGAACCCTGAACCCTGACACTTATCCATCCTAACTCCCCTCCCCCCACCACCTCCCCCCTCCCTGCCCCCCCCCAGAGTCTCAGCAGGTCACCTGATGTACCTCCCACTGCCCTAACCCCACAGCCAGGAGAAGGTGATTACACTCGACCCCCATGTACCTTCAATAAAACCCATTCTACCAACCAGGCCAGCAGGGGGCAGTCTGTTCATTCCTGATGAATGGGAGGTGGGGGAGGGGGAGGGGAGGGGAGGGGGGAGGGGGAAGGGGAGGGGAGGGAGAAGTGGGGGAGGGGGAGACTGGGAGAGTGGGGAGGGGGAAGGGGAAAGGGAAGGGGTGGAGTGGGGAGGGTGAGGGGGAGGGGGAGGGGGAAGTGGGAGAGAGGGAAGGGGAGAGGGACCCCAATCACTCGAATAACTCCACAGATTTGAAACTCCTCGTTCATTACCCCAATGAGACAGAGTCACCATGTAGAGGGAGCTTTACTCTGTATCTAACCCCGTGCTGTCCCTGTCCCTGGAAGTGTTTGATGGGGGACAGTGTAGAAGGAGCTTTACTCTGTATCTAACCCCGTGCTGTCCCTGTCCCTGGGAGTGTTTGATGGGGGGGACAGTGTAGAGGGAGCTTTACTCTGTATCTGACCCGGTGCTGTCCCTGTCATGAGGCCTGGAGGGTTACTCCGAGAGATTGTCGAGTGGTTTCCTGAGTCTCTTGCAGCCTCGAAGCCTCAGACTGAGCTGATTGGGGATGGGTTTCGCTGCAGAGTCACCGTGGAATCGCTGGGAGTCTCAGGGGAATGGCCGCTCCTCTGGGCCTCGAATGGGGCCTTGTGTTTGTGTTGGGGTTTCTCTGGGGCCAATCCTTCTCCCAGATTCCCAGGTTACAGACCGCTCCAGGACAGCTCCCACTTTGCCAGGGAATACTGCGGCCTGAGGAGTGCTGTGCTTTCCGGATTACAGCACTGTCTCCCACACTCACACACGGACACACTCACACTCACACACACTCACAGTGCTGAGGGAGTGACGCACTGTCGGACGGTGAGTGCTGAGGGAGTGGGCACTGTCGGAGGGTCAGTGCTGAGGGAGTGACGCACTGTCGGAGGGTCAGTGCTGAGGGAGTGACGCACTGTCGGAGGGTCAGTGCTGAAGGAGTGGGCACTGTCGGAGGGTCAGTGCTGAGGGAGTAGGCACTGTCGGAGGGTCAGTGCTGAGGGAGTGGGCACTGTCGGAGGGTCAGTGCTGAGGGAGTGGGCACTGTCAGAGGGTCAGTGCTGAGGGAGTGGGCACTGTCGGAGGGTCAGTGCTGAGGGAATGGACACTGTCGGAGGGTCAGTGCTGAGGGAGTGGGCACTGTCGGAGGGTCAGTGCTGAGGGAGTGGGCACTGTCGGAGGGTCAGTGCTGAGAGTGTGCCGTACTGTCAGAGGGTCAGTGCTGAGGGAGTGGGCACTGTCAGAGGGTCAGTGCTGAGGGCGTGGGCACTGTCGGAGGATCAGTGCTGAGGGAGTGGGCACTGTCGGAGGGTCAGCGCTGAGGGAGTGCCGCACTGTCACAGGGTCAGTGCTGAGGGAGTGGGCACTGTCGGAGGGTCAGTGCTGAGGGCGTGGACACTGTCGGAGGGTCAGTGCTGAGGGAGTGCCGTACTGTTGGAGGGTCAGTGCTGAGGGAGTGGGCACTGTCGGAGGGTCAGTGCTGAGAGTGTGCCGTACTGTCGGAGGGTCAGTGCTGAGGGAGTGGGCACTGTCAGAGTATCAGTGCTGAGGGAGTGCCGCACTGTCAGAGGGTCAGTGCTGAGGGAGTGGGCATTGTCGGAGGGTTAGTGCTGAGGGAATACCGCACTGTCGGAGGGTCAGTGCTGAGGGAGTGGGCACTGTCGGAGGTTCAGTGCTGAGGGAGTGGGCACTGTCGGAGGTTCAGTGCTGAGAGAGTGGGCACTGTCGGAGGGTCAGTGCTGAGGGAGTGCCGCACTGTCGGAGGGTCAGTGCTGAGGGAGTGCCGCACTGTCGGAGGGTCAGTGCTGAGGGAGCGCCGCACTGTCGGAGGGTCAGTGCCGAGGGAGTGGGCATTGTCGGAGGGTCAGTGCTGAGGGAGTGCCACACTGTCGGAGGGTCAGTGCTGAGGGAGTGGGCACTGTCGGAGGGTCAGTGCTGAGGGCGTGGGCACTGTCGGAGGGTCAGTGCTGAGGGAGTGACGCACTGTCAGAGGGTCAGTGCTGAAGGAGTGGGCACTGTCGGAGGGTCAGTGCTGAGGGAGTGGGCACTGTCGGAGGGTCAGTGCTGAGGGAGTGGGCACTGTCAGAGGGTCAGTGCTGAGGGAGTGCCGCACTGTCGGAGGGTCAGTGCTGAGGGAGTGGGCACTGTCGGAGGGTCAGTGCTGAGGGAGTGCCGCACTGTCGGAGGGTCAGTGCCGAGGGAGTGGGCATTGTTGGAGGGTCAGTGCTGAGGGAGTGCCGCACTTTCACAGGGTCAGTCCTGAGGGAATGGGCACTGTCGGAGGGTTAGTGCCGAGGGAGTGGGCACTGTCAGAGGGTCAGTGCTGAGGGAGTGGGCACTGTCAGAGGGTCAGTGCTGAGGGTGTGGGCACTGTCGGAGGGTCAGTGCTGAGGCAGTGGGCACTGTCGGAGGGTCAGTGCTGAGGGAATGGACACTGTCGGAGGGTCAGTGCTGAGGGAGTGGGCACTGTCGGAGGGTCAGTGCTGAGGGAGTGGGCACTGTCAGAGGGTCAGTGCTGAGGGAGTGGGCACTGTCGGAGGGTCAGTGCTGAGGCAGTGGGCACTGTCGGAGGGTCAGTGCTGAGGGAGTGCCGCACTGTCGGAGGGTCAGTGCTGAGGGAGTGGGCACTGTCAGAGGGTCAGTGCTGAGGGAGTGGGCACTGTCGGAGGGTCAGTGCTGAGGGAGTGCCATACTGTCGGAGGATCAGTGCTGAGGGAGTGGGCACTGTCGGAGGGTCTGTGCTTAGGGAGTGCCGCACTGTCAGAGGGTCAGTGCTGAGGGAGTGGGCACTGTCGGAGGGTCAGTGCTGAGGGCGTGGACACTGTCGGAGGGTCAGTGCTGAGGGAGTGGGCACTGTCGGAGGATCAGTGCTGAGGGAGTGGGCACTGTCGGAGGGTCAGTGCTGAGGGAGTGCCGTACTGTTGGAGGGTCAGTGCTGAGGGAGTGGGCACTGTCGGAGGGTCAGTGCTGAGAGTGTGCCGTACTGTCGGAGGGTCAGTGCTGAGCGAGTGGGCACTGTCGGAGGGTCAGTGCTGAGGGAGTGCCGTACTGTCAGAGTATCAGTGCTGAGGGAGTGCCGCACTGTCAGAGGGTCAGTGCTGAGGGAGTGGACACTGTCGGAGGGTCAGTGCTGAGGGCGTGGGCACTGTCGGGTGGGGTCAGTGCTGAGGGAGTGCCGTACTGTCGGAGGGTCAGTGCTGAGGGAGTGGGCTCTGTCGGAGGGGGGTCAGTGCTTAGGGAGTGGGCACTGTCGGAGGGTCAGTGCTGAGGGAGTGGGCACTGTCGGAGGGTCAGTGCTGAGGGAGTGCCGCACTGTCGGAGGGTCAGTGCTGAGGGAGTGGGCACTGTCGGAGGGTCAGTGCTGAGGGAGTGGGCACTGTCGGAGGGTCAGTGCTGAGGGAGTGCTCCTCACTGTTCTCAATCAAAGATCAAAGAAGATGAAGCAAAACGTAAAGCCCAGGATCAGGCCCTTCGGCCCTCCAAGCCTGAGCCGATCCAAATGTACTGTCTAAAACTGTCCAGGAGAAAGTGAGGACTGCAGATGTTGGAGATCAGAGCTGAAAATGTGTTGCTGGAAAAGCGCAGCAGGTCAGGCAGCATCCAAGGAGCAGGAGAATCGAAGATTCGGGCATGAGCCCTTCTTCAGGAATACACCCAATTCCTAAGCATTTGTATCCATCTGCTGCCCACCTACTCGTGCATCTGTCCAGATGCATCTTAAATGAATCTACCACCTCTGCTGGCAACGCGTTCCAAATGCCTACCACCCTCAGTGTGAAGTACTTGCCGTGAGTATCCCCCTCAAACCTTCCACCTCTCACCTTGAAAGCATGACCTCTCGTTATTGAATCCCTCACCCTGGGAAAAAGCTTGTCTCTATCCACCCTGTCTATACCCTTCATGATTTTGTAAACCTCAATCAGGTCCCCCCTCAATCTCCTTTTTTCTAATGAAAACAATCCTAACCTATTCAACCGCTCTTCATAGCTAGCACCTTCCATACCAGGCAACATCCTCACAAACCTTCTCTGCACCCTCTCCAAAGCGTCCACATCCTTTTGATAATGTGGCGACCAGAATTGTACACAGTATTCTAAATGTGGCCGAACCAATATCTTGTCCAATTTTAACATGACCTGCCAGCTCTTATACTCAGTACCCCTTCCAATAAAGGCAAGCCTACTTTCTGCCTTCTTGACCACTCTATCCACCTGTGCAGCAACCTTCAGGGTACAATGGACCTGCACTCCCAGATCTCTCTGCTCACCAACTTTTCCCAAGGCTTTTCCATTCATTGTAAAAGTTGCTCTAGAATTAGACTCGCCTAAATGCATTACCTCACATTTGTCTGGACTGAAAGCCAACTGCCACTTTTCTGCCCAACTCTCCAGATTATCTGTATCCTCCTGTATTCCCTGACAGTCCCTTATACTTTCTGCTACTCCACCAATCTACGTGTCATCTGCAAACTTGCTGATCATACCAACAGTGCTCTCTTCTAGATCACTTATGTATATTACAAACAACAGTGGCTCCAATACTGACCCCTGTGGAACACCACTGGTCACCTTTCTCCATTTCGAGAACCTCCCTTCCACAACTACTCTCGGTCTCCTGTTGCTCAACCAGTTCTTTATCCACCTAGGTAGAACACCCTGCACACCATGTGACTTCACTTTCTCCATTAGTCTCCAATGGGGAACCTTATCAAATGCCTTACTAAAGTCCATGTATATGACACCAACAGCCCTTCCTTCATCTAACAACTTGGTCACTTCCTCAAGTAACTGTATTAAGTTGGTAAGGCATGCTCTCCCTCGCACAAAACAGTGTTGCCTATCACTGATATGATCTATTTATATTTAGAAAAGAATGTGCTTA
>NC_092759.1:21647135-21798824 GCF_047496795.1 Chiloscyllium punctatum | reverse complement strand
GGGGACAGGTCTGTCCAGTGTATAACACTGGGGTACAGTACTGGTGGGGACAGGTCTGTCAGTGTATAACACTGGGGTACAGTACTGGTGGGGACAGGTCTGTCAGTGTATAACACTGGGGTACAGAACTGGTGGGGACAGGTCTGTCACTGTATAACACTGGGGTACAGTACTGGTGGGGACAGGTCTGTCACTGTATAACACTGGGGTACAGTACTGGTGGGGACAGGTCTGTCTCTGTATAACACTGGGGTACAGTACTGGGGGGACAGGTCTGTCACTGTATAACACTGGGGTACAGTACTGGTGGGGACAAGTCTGTCAGTGTATAACACTGGGGTACAGAACTGGTGGGGACAGGTCTGTCACTGTATAACACTGGGGTACAGTACTGGTGGGGGACAGGTCTGTCACTGTATAACACTGGGGTACAGTACTGGTGGGGACAAGTCTGTCAGTGTATAATACTGGGGTACAGTACTGGTGGGGACCGGTCTGTCACTGTATAACACTGGGGTACAGTACTGGTGGGGACAGGTCTGTCACTGTATAACACTGGGGTACAGTACTGGTGGGGACAGGTCTGTCCCTGTATAACACTGGGGTACAGTACTGGTGGGGACAGGTCTGTCAATGTATAACACTGGGGTACAGTACTGGTGGGACAGGTCTGTCAGTGTATAACACTGGGGTACGGTACTGGTGGGGACAGGTCTGTCCCTGTATAACACTGGGGTACAGTACTGGTGGGGACAGGTCTGTCAGTGTATAACACTGGGGTACAGTACTGGTGGGGACAGGTCTGTCACTGTATAACACTGGGGTACAGTACTGGTGGGGACAGGTCTGTCACTGTATAACACTGGGGTACAGTACTGGTGGGGACAGGTCTGTCACTGTATAACACTGGGGTACAGTACTGGTGGGGGACAAGTCTGTCACTGTATAACACTGGGGTACAGTACTGGTGGGGACAGGTCTGTCACTGTATAACACTGGGGTACAGTACTGGTGGGGACAGGTCTGTCCCTGTATAACACTGGGGTGCAGTACTGGTGGGGACAGGTCTGTCAGTGTATAACACTGGGGTACAGTACTGGTGGGGACAGGTCTGTCACTGTATAACACTGATATACAGTACTGGTGGGGACAGGTCTGTCAGTGTGTAACACTGGGTACAGTACTGGTGGGGACAGGTCTGTCACTGTATAACACTGGGGGACAGTACTGGTGGGGACAGGTCTGTCAGTGTATAACACTGGGGTACAGTACTGGTGGGGACAGGTCTGTCAGTGTATAACTCTGGGGTGCAGTACTGGTGGGGACAGGTCTGTCACTGTATAACACTGGGGTACAGTACTGGTGGGGACAGGTCTGTCACTGTATAACACTGATATACAGTACTGGTGGGGACAGGTCTGTCAGTGTGTAACACTGGGGTACAGTACTGGTGGGGACAGGTCTGTCACTGTATAACCCTGGGGTACAATACTGGTGGGGACATGTCTGTCACTGTATAACACTGGGGGACAGTACTGGTGGGGACAGGTCTGTCAGTGTATAACACTGGGGTACAGTACTGGTGGGGACAGGTCTGTCAGTGTATAACTCTGGGGTGCAGTACTGGTGGGGACAGGTCTGTCACTGTATAACACTGGGGTACAGTACTGGTGGGGACAGGTCTGTCACTGTATAACACTGATATACAGTACTGGTGGGGACAGGTCTGTCAGTGTGTAACACTGGGGTACAGTACTGGTGGGGACAGGTCTGTCACTTTATAACACTGGGGTACAGTACTGGTGGGGACAGGTCTGTCAGTGTATAACTCTGGGGTACAGTACTGGTGGGGACAGGTCTGTCCCTGTATAACACTGGGGTACAGTACTGGTGGGGACAGGTCTGTCAGTGTATAACACTGGGGTACAGTACTGGTGGGGACAGGTCTGTCACTGTATAACACTGGGGTTACAGTACTGGTGGGGACAGGTCTGTCAGTGTATAACACTGGGGTACAGTACTGGTGGGGACAGGTCTGTCAGTGTATAACACTGGGGTACAGTACTGGTGGGGACAGGTCTGTCACTGTATAACACTGGGGTACAGTACTGGTGGGGAGAGGTCTGTCACTGTATAACACTGGGGTACAGTACTGGTGGGGACAGGTCTGTCAATGTATAACACTGGGGTACAGTACTGGTGGGGGACAGGTCTGTCTCTGTATAACACTGGGGTACAGTACTGGTGGGGGACAGGTCTGTCAGTGTATAACACTGGGGTACAGTACTGGTGGGGACAGGTCTGTCAGTGTGTAACACTGGGGTACAGGTACTGGTGGGGACAGGTCTGTCAATGTATAACACTGAGGTACAGTACTGGTGGGGACAGGTCTGTCAGTGTGTAACACTGGGGTACAGTACTGGTGGGGACAGGTCTGTCACTGTATAACACTGGGGTACAGTACTGGTGGGGACAGGTCTGTCAATGTATAACACTGGGGTACAGTACTGGTGGGGACAGGTCTGTCTCTGTATAACACTGGGGTACAGTACTGGTGGGGACAGGTCTGTCAGTGTATAACACTGGGGTACAGTACTGGTGGGGACAGGTCTGTCAGTGTACAACACTGGGGTACAGTACTGGTGGGGACAGGTCTGTCAGTGTATAACACTGGGGTACAGTGTCAGTGCTGGGCCAGGACAAACTGTGGAGGTGCTGTCCTGTCAGAGGTGCTGAGTTTTGTCATGCTCTCTAACTGACAGCCCTAACTCACCCGGGTGAATGTGAGAATCCAGTGAGCAAGAGCAGCAAAGTCCTTCTCGTGTCCTGGGTCACAATTCTCTCTCAATCCAACCATCTGACTGGAAATGTTCCAACTTGATATCAGTTGTTGGCTGGGCCAGGTTGGCTGCTGTGTTTCTGACATTGGAAACGTTTGAGCCATGGGCTGTGGGACGTGCTCAAGCTGCGATTGCGTTCAGTGAAGAGTGTGTGTGTGTGTGAGTGTGTGAGAGAGAGAGAGAGAGAGTGTGTGTGTGTGTGTATGAGAATCTCTAACCGAGATGGTGTTGTTGACCAGGTACTGGACAAACTCCTGCTTTACCTTCGCATTGTCCACTCCATCGACTACTACAACACGTGCGAGTATCCCAATGAGGATGAGATGCCGAACCGGTGCGGGATCGTACACGTTCGGGGGCCGCTGCCCCCCAACAGGGTTTCGCAGCACGAAGGTGAAAGCACATTCCTGAGCAACGTGCTGGGCATTGGGAGGTTGGGACCTGTGTTCCTGGAGATGGGTGGGGAGGATGGGAAAGAAATGGAGGGGTTAGAGTGGGGAGGGAGCGTGCACCAGTCCCCTGCCATGTCCTTTCGAGGGTAGCTGTCAGATCATTGAGATCACGAGGGGTGAGTAATTCTGCTGGCTCCCACCACGTCTACAGTCCCGCGGCCAGCCCACTTGGAGCGGCTGGAGGGTAGCAGGCTGCACATCAGAACCAGGAGCTGGAGTAGACCGTCCGACCCTTCAAACCTGCTCCACCCTTCATTAAAACTATGGCGGATGTTTCCATGGCCTCAGCCCCACTTACCCGCCCTCTCACCATAACCTGCATACCAGTACTGTTCCAAAAAAGCCATCTTAGCTTTAACAATGTTTACCGAAGTAGCATCAACTACTTCTCAGGGAAAGGAATTCACAACCTTCTGGGTGAAGAAGTTCCTTCTCAGTTTGGTCCTAAATCTGCTCCTGTAATCTTGAGGCTGTGCCTGTCTTAGAAGCTGTCCTCGAATCGTGAGGACATCTCTGGGTTGTAGAGTGTCTGGAGGCTGAGGGGGCGATGTGGTCACAGTATGTCAAATTGTGTCGGACTCTCTTCCCCAGGAGGAAAGGTCAAATGTTAATGGCGTAGGTTCCAGATGAGAGGAGGGAAGTTGAGAGGAGATGTGCAAGAGACGTTTTTGACACAGAGAGCATGGTAGGTTTCTTGAATGTGCTGCCAGGGGAGGTGGTGAAGTGCAGAAATTTGAGCAACGTTGAGATTAGATTAGATTCCCTACAGTATGGAAAAAGGCCCTTTGGCCCAACTAGTCCGCACCGACCCTCTGAAGAGTAACCCACCCAGACCCATTCCCCAACCCTATATTTACCCCTGACTAATGCACCTAACACTATGGGACAATTTCCCATGGTCAGTTCACCCTAACTTGCACATCTTTGGACTGTGGGAGGAAACCGGAGCACCCGGAGAAAAACCCACGCAGATACGAGGAGAATGTGCAAACTCCACACAGACGGTTGACCGTAGACGGGACTCGAATCCGGGTCCTGGTGCTGTGAGGCTGCACAAACCACTGAGCCAATGTGCCGAATTTAAGAGCATCTAGACAGAGACAGGTAGAAAATAGAGGGATACAGATCAAGTGCAGGTAGATGGGATTCATTTGAATAGCGTCATGGTCGGCATAGACTTTGTGGGCCGAAGGGCCTGTTCCTGTGCTATACTGTTCTGTATTTTATTAACACTGGTAATGCCCAGGCTCGTGACCTGCAGACCCTGATTAGTGCTCTGGGGAGGTGGGTTACCGGCATTTCGGGTCTACTTCTGACTTATTGCAGTTTGAGAGGGCAGTTCACCACCAATTTCTCAAGGGCAACCAGAGACATACAGTAAATAGAGTCATAGAGTCAACACAGCACGGAAGCAGACCCTTCAGTCCAACCAGTCCATGCCGACCTTAATCCCAAACTAAACTAGTCCCACCTGCCTGCTCCTGACCCGTATCTCTCAAACCTTTCCTCATTGTGGACTTAGCCAAAGTTCTTTTAAACATTGTAACTGCACCCACATCCACCACTTCCTCTGGAAGTTGTTTCAATGCGCGGACCATTCTCTGTGGAAAAAGAGATTTGGACCCTCATGACTTTTTAAAAATCTCTCTCACCTAAGCCCTTGCCCCCTTGCCTTGAAATGGCCCATCCTAGGGAAAAGACGACAACCGTTAACTCTACCGATACCCCTCGCTATCGGGCCGCTTCTCACCCTCCTACCCTCCAGTGGAAAAAGAGTGCTAGCCTTTCCTTATAGCTCAGACCTTCCGTACGCTGGCCCAGCCGCCAACACCAAAGAGGGCATAAATGAAAAAACAAACCCTCAACTTCCACCAGACAGCACGGTGAGCTTTGAACCCGTATCTCTCCCCCCCCCTGCCCCCGAACATGAAGGTGGGTCTCTGGGTTACTCATGCAGTGACTCTCCGCCACTGTCTCCCTTTGCTGTGTGTGTGCGCGCCCTGCTCAGGTGCAGTGATGGGAATGTGCCCTGTGCTCCTGTTTAGTTGCGGAGTGGCAGAAGCTGTTTGAGGAGAAACTGACGCCGTTGTTCAGTGTGAGGGAGTGCCTTTCCGAAGAGGATGCTGCAAAGATGGGGAAGAAGGATCCCGAGCAGGAGGTGGAGAAGTTTATCCTGGCCAACACGCAGGAGCTAGCCAAGGACAAGTGGCTCTGCCCTCTGAGTGGCAAGAAGTTCAAGGTGAGCGGCTCACCACCCTCTCGAACCATGTACAAACCCGTCCGAGTTTAACAGCAGTCCCCGCTTCCCACTCCATAGAACAGAAAACATTCCAGCGCAGTACAGGGCCTTATAGAACATTCCAGCACAGTACAGGGCCTTATAGAACATTCCAGCACAGTACAGACCCTTATAGAACATTCCAGCACAGTACAGGCCCTTATAGAACATTCCAGCACAGTACAGGCCCTTATAGAACATTCCAGCACAGTACAGGCCCTTATAGAACATTACAGCACAGTACAGGCCCTTATAGAACATTCCAGCGCAGTACAGGCCCTTATAGAACATTCCAGCGCAGTACAGACCCTTATAGAACATTCCAGCACAGTACAGGGCCTTATAGAACATTCCAGCGCAGTACAGGCCCTTATAGAACATTCCAGCGCAGTACAGGCCCTTCTAGAACATTCCAGCGCAGTACAGACCCTTATAGAACATTCCAGCGCAGTACAGGCCCTTATAGAACATTCCAGCGCAGTACAGGCCCTTATAGAACATTCCAGCGCAGTACAGGCCCTTATAGAACATTCCAACGCAGTACAGGCCCTTGTAGAACATTCCAGCGCAGTACAGGCCCTTATAGAACATTCCAGCGCAGTACAGACCCTTATAGAACATTCCAGCGCAGTACAGGCCCTTATAGAACATTCCAGCGCAGTACAGGCCCTTATAGAACATTCCAGCGCAGTACAGGCCCTTATAGAACATTCCAACACATTACAGACCCTTATAGAACATTCCAGCGCAGTACAGATCCTTATAGAACATTCCAGCACAGTACAGGCCCTTATAGAACATTCCAGCACAGTACAGACCCTTATAGAACATTCCAGCTCAGCACAGACCCTTATAGAACATTCCAGCGCAGTACAGACCCTTATAGAACATTCCAGCTCAGTACAGGCCCTTATAGAACATTCCAGCTCAGTACAGGCCGTTATAGAACATTCCAGCTCAGTACAGGGCCTTATAGAACATTCCAGCACAGTACAGGGCCTTATAGAACATTCCAGCGCAGTACAGGCCCTTATAGAACATTCCAGCACAGTACAGGGCCTTATAGAACATTCCAGCGCAGTACAGGGCCTTATAGAACATTCCAGCGCAGTACAGGGCCTTATAGAACATTCCAGCGCAGTACAGGGCCTTATAGAACATTCCAGCGCAGTACAGGCCCTTATAGAACATTCCAACACATTACAGACCCTTATAGAACATTCCAGCGCAGTACAGGCCCTTATAGAACACTCCAGCGCAGTACAGGCCCTGATAGAACATTCCAACGCAGTACAGGCCCTTAGAGAACATTCCAGCGCAGTACAGACCCTTATAGAACATTACAGACCCTTATAGAACATTCCAGCGCAGTACAGGCCCTTCGGCCCTTGATGTTGTGCCGACCTGTGGAACCAATGTGAAGCCCATCTAACCTACACTATCCCATTATCATCCATATGTTTATCCAATGTCTATTTAAATGCCCTTAAAGTTGGCGAGTCTCCTACTGTTACAGGCAGTGCATTCCACACCCTTACTACTCTCTGAATAAAGAAACTACCTCTGACATCGGTCCTATATCTACCACCGTCAATTTAAAGTTATGTCCCCTCATGTTAGCCATCACCATCCCAGGAAAAAGGCTCTCCCTGTCCACCCTATCTAACCCTCTGATTATCTGATATGTCTCACTAAATCACCTCTCAACCTTCTTCTCTCTAACGAAAACAGCCCCAGTTCCCTCAGCCTTTCCTTGTAAAACCTTCCCTCCAGACCAGGCAACATCCTGGTTAATCTCTTCTGAACCCTTTCCAAAGCTTCCACATTCACTGGGTTAGTAAATTTGCAGATGACGTTAAGGTAGGCAGAGTTGTTGACAGTGCCGAAGGATGTTGTGGGTTACAGAGGGACATAGATAAGATGCAGAGCTGGGCTGAGAAGTGGCAAATGGAGTTTAATGTGGAAAAGTGTGAGGTAGTTCACTTCAGAAGAAGTAACAGGAATGCATAGTACTGGGCTAATGGTAAATTCTTGGCAGTGTAGATGAACAGAGTGATCTCGGTGTCCTGGTGCATAAATCCCTGAACGTTGCCGCCCAGATTGATAGGGTTGGTAAGAAGGCACGTGGTGTGTTGGTGTTTATTGGGAGAGGCATTGAGTTTCAGAGCCACGAGGTCATGCTTCAGCTGTACAAAACTCTGGTGCGGCCGCAATATAAGGTGTTATGAGGAAAGGCTGAGGGAACTGGGGCTGTTTCGTTAGAGAGAAGAAGGTTGAGAGGTGACTTAATTGAGACATATCAGATAATCAGAGGGTTAGATAGGGTGGACAGGGAGAGCCTTTTTTCTCGGATGGTGATGGCTAGCACGAGGGGACATAACTTTAAATTGAGGGGTGATAGATGTCAGATAAATGTCAGAGGTAGTTTCTTTACTCAGAGAGTAGTGGAGGCATGGAACAGTGTGCCTGCAACAGTAGTAGACTCTCTGACGTTAAGGGCATTTAAATGGTCATTGGACATACATATGGATAATGATGTAATGGTGTAGGTTAGATGGGCATCAGATTATTTTCACAGGTCAGCGCAACATCGAGGGCTGAAGGGCCTCTACTGCGCTGTAACATTCTATGGTCAGTCCTTCCTATAATGCAGTGATCAGAACTGTACACAATACTCCAAGTGCAGCCACTCCAGAGTTTTGTACAGCTGCAGCATGACCTTGTGGCTCCGAAACGCAATCCCTCTCCCAGGAATGGCTAACACACCATATGCCACCTTAACAATCAACCTGGGTGACAACTTTCAAGGATCCATGTACCTGGACATTGAGATCTCTCTGCTCATCCACACTGCCAAGAATCTTACCATTAGCCCAGTACTCTGCAATTCCTGTTACTCCTTCCAAAGTGAATCAGCTCACACTTTTCCGCATTAAACTCCATTTGCCACCTCTCAGCCCAGCTCTGCAGCTTATCTATGTCCCTCTGTAACCTACACCATCCTTCAGCACGATCACAACTTCCACACATTTACTAAGCCATCCTTCTCCACCCTCTAGTGCTTCTGTGCAGAAAAGCTCAAGTTGAATCTGCATAGTTGCTGATACCTGCAGCATTGAGCCTCTGGTTTGTTGGATTGTGTCTTTGCTGCCTGATTGTCCTGCAGTGTTTCACCATCTGCGTTTCACTTCAGGGACCAGAGTTTGTTCGGAAACACATCTTCAACAAGCACAGCGAGAAGATTGAAGAGGTTAAAAAGGAGGTCTCCTTTTTCAACCACTTCCTCATGGACGCAAAGAGACCGGCCCTGCCAGAGATTAAATCCAATCAGCCACCAGCACCAGGAGCCCAGCCACTTGGTGAGTTCCTCACAAATATAGGCATCTGTACTCTTTCATCGGTGAGGGGTAGCATCAGCCTCTCCCTCGACACTGTCCCCCTAACGAACACTCCCAGAACAGGGACAGCTCGGGGTTAGGTATAGAGTAAAGCTCCCTCTACACTGTCCCCCCATCAAACACTCCCAGGGACAGGGACAACACGGGGTTAGATACAGAGGAAAGCTCCATCTACACTGTCCCCCCATCAAACACTCCCAGGACAGGGACAGCACGGAGTTAGATACAGAGTAAAGCTCCCTCTACACTGTCCCCCCATCAAACACTCCCAGGACAGGGACAGCTCGGGGTTAGATACAGAGTAAAGCTCTCTACACTGTCCCCCCCATCAAACATTCCCAGGGACAGCACGAGGGTTAGATACAGAGTAAAGCTCCCTCTACCCTGCTCCCCCCCCCCCCCCCCCCCATCAAACCCTTCCAGAACAGGGACGGCCGGGGTTAGATATTTGACGTGGCAGTTCCCGGTTTACTATCGCTGTTGAATCTTTGCTATGCCCTCATCGTGGTGTTTGTGTCTGTGTTTCGGGTGTGTTGTGAAATTCTGATGTGGGGTGGGGATGCTGTGTTTTTGTACCTGAATGAAGCAGCCTTGTTGTGTTTGTCTTCCAGGTTTGAACCCAGCTATGGGTTATCCTCACCATTCTCCCCAAGGCTTGCTTGGGTTTGGCCAGCCGCGCCCCCCCGTGATGGGATTTGCAGGTAAGCTCTCCAAAACCAGATTGGCCCTTGCTTGCTGAGCCACAGGAAGTTACTGCAACTTTGGACAACGCAGCTGCTTCACATTTACAGCAGGACACCAGGCTGGTTGTTCAGCCCATCTGGTCCGTGCTGGCCTTTCAGCTTTACACCCCCTTTCCAGCCTCCTCCCACCCTTCCCTCTTCATCCCAGCCTCTTAGCTTGGCCTCCCCTTCTTTGTACGTTCATCACACGTGCTTCTCCAGTGGTATCAACGCTGTTCAGCTCAGTGATTCTCTGGGGGGGGGGGGAGGGAAGCAAGTTCCACACTCTTCACACGCTCTGGCATGAGCCATTAAAAAATCCCACATCGCTAGGTTATAGTGGCGTTGTGTGATTGTTAGCTTTATCCACCCCAGTCCAACCCCAGAACCTCCACCTTGTGATCCATTTTGATGTGTCCCTTCAATCCCTTCCAATTGATCAGGGTGTTTGAGCTGCTTTACACCTCGGGGCTTTCTCCCTGCCCCGACTGGGGCTGGATAGGGGCATCAGTGTTGCTGTGGCGACCCTGTGTGGAAGTAGTCTGCTTGAGCCACACTCCCCAGTCTATCAGAGAAATTGCTGTCCGCGTACCATGGTAGTGTTCCAGCTGAGAGTCAGTTGGAACCTGAAAGCTGCAGTTTGGCTTTATCAATCATTTCACTGAATGTGAGACAGATTTGAAGACTGCTTCGGAACAAAACAGCCGGAAGTTAAAGAGACCAAATCATTTTGACCTAATCTGACTTCCTTTGGTTGTATTTCCTAAACCACAAATTCAGACAAACCCTTCTGCAATTTCTGGCGGGGAGGGAGTGGGAGGGGGGGGTGAAAAAGTTTCCACTCAGCTTTCACCAAGCCGTGTGGAATTCAGCTGGCATTGAGATGGAGGGGGGGGAAGGGACTGGCACATTGTAGGATCTGAACCTTCCTTTTCACTTGTAGGCGTTGCCCAGGATGACTGGGGGCCCAGTGTGGTGTCACACCCGGATGGTTTTACAGGGCACTGTAATCTCTCTCACAAGTTGCACAGTCAACTGTCAGGATGCTGGGCATTGCAGTACATTATTCAGCATTGTTTTAACATTTCCAACGAGGTGACTGCTTTCCATCCTCCCCCACAGGCTGCTTTCGTTCTCCTTAGTATCTTTACCCAAGAGATATTTGGGAAAGAAAGTCCCAACCATCCATGTTTTTGAGAAAGCTGTATTTATCTCACCCTGTGTTGTCCCTGTCCTGGGAGTGTTTGATGGGGGACAGTGCAGAGGGAGCTTTACTCTGTATCTAACCCCATGCTGTCCCTGTCCTGGGAGTGTTTGATGGGGGGACAGTGTAGAGGGAGCTTTACTCTGTATCTAACCCCGTGCTGTCCCTGTCCCTGGGAGTGTTTGATGGGGGGACAGTGTAGAGGGAGCTTTACTCTGTATCTAACCCCGTGCTGTCCCTGTCCCTGGGAGTGTTTGATGGGGGGTGATAGTGTAGAGGGAGTTTTATTCTGTATCTAACCCCGTGCTGTCCCTGTCCCTGGGAGTGTTTGATGGGGGACAGTGCAGAGGGAGCTTTACTCTGTATCTAACCCCATGCTGTCCCTGTCCTGGGAGTGTTTGATGGGGGGACAGTGTAGAGGGACGTTTACTCTGTATCTAACCCCATGCTGTCCCTGTCCCTGGGAGTGTTTGATGGGGGGACAGTGTAGAGGCAGCTTTACTCTGTATCTAACCCCGTGCTGTCCCTGTCCCTGGGAGTGTTTGATGGGGGACAGTGTAGAGGAAGCTTTACTCTGTATCTAACCCCGTGCTGTCCCTGTCCCTGGGAGTGTTTGATGGGGGGTGATAGTGTAGAGGGAGTTTTATTCTGTATCTAACCCCGTGCTGTCCCTGTCCTGGGAGTGTTTGATGGGGGACAGTGCAGAGGGAGCTTTACTCTGTATCTAACCCCATGCTGTCCCTGTCCTGGGAGTGTTTGATGGGGGGACAGTGTAGAGGGAGCTTTACTCTTTATCTAACCCCATGCTGTCCCTGTCCCTGGGAGTGTTTGATGGGGGGACAGTGTAGAGGGAGCTTTACTCTGTATCTAACCCCGTGCTGTCCCTGTCCCTGGGAGTGTTTGATGGGGGACAGTGTAGAGGGAGCTTTAATCTGTATCTAACATGGATGAATTGATGAGATTTTTTGACTTGGTCTCCGATAGAATGTGTAAGAAGCATCCCGGAGATAAATATAGATCAGGAATGGAATGTGTGGTGGAGCGTCAGGATTACAGTAACCAGGAAAGTAATACCGTGTCCATTACTGGAGTTGTGCGTTGACATGAGCCCAGGTCCTGATGGGTTTTATAAGAAGTAGTCAGTGAGCTATGGTGGTCTTCATTTTCCAAAGTCAGGGATGGTTCCTTTCAATTGGTACATATCTAACCTGCAGAAGAATGTGAACGCATTGGAAGCAGTTCAGAAAATGTTTGAGAGTAATACCTGCGATGAGTGAATTTCTGTCAGAGGGAGGATAGACCAGCTCAGACTTTATCCTCTGGAGTTCCGAAGGGTTTGAGTGACTTTACTGAAACATCCAAGATCCTGAGGGATGTGGAGAAGACATTGTTTAAAAATCAGGGAGCACCAGCCTAAAGCAATGATGAGGAAATATGTTTCCCTGAGGGTTGAGAGTCTTTGGATTATAAAACTGGACTGTTTTGCTACCCAGGGAATTTGAAGGAGCCATATCTGGCCTACTGTGTACAGTTTTAATGTTCTTATTTAAGAAAGGATAAAGGATTTGCTTTTAAAAGGCCATGCCATGTCTATTGGGCCTTCAAACAATGATGTGATCTTACTGAAATGTGTCAGGATTTACCAGGATGGACCCTGGAGGATGTAGAGCGATGGGAAACAACTGAAAACTAAATGGTCTCCCATTTTGGACAGAGATGTGGAGACTGTTTTGTTTTCCTAAGAATTGTCAACCTATGGAAGAACACTGGAGGGTGTGTCATTGAGTACATTTAAGAATGGCATCGACAGAGCTTTGAGTAAAGACGGACAGTATTTAAGAGAGATTGGTGGTGGCTGTTAATTATCTGAGCATATCTAAATTGGAATGAATAACACCACTGGGTCACACTGTCCGTGTTCAAATCCTCCATGTGTCCTGTGCAGGTAGGTTACAAAGGTCATGGGAAAGCTGGGATACTGGGCGTGGGATGAGAGACTGAGAAAACCAACAAACTCCTCTCTGGGAAGAATCGGGAGGTGTCTCGGTTTCTCTGTCACTAACTGGTTTGGACTCTGTTAACAGTGGAGGGCAGACAGGGAACTCACAGCCAGATCCACAGTGACCTTAGGAAATGACGGCTGACATGTGTGGGGCCGAATGGCCTAGTATTTATGTTGCTGTGAGCGTGATGGTGTTTGACAGGAGTTTGTTGACTCTGTTGCGTTGTTTTCTCCCCCTATAGCTGGACCAGCCTATCCTCCTCCTCAGTATGGTGGCCGTGGAGCCTACGATGCATACCGAGGGCAGGGAGGCTACCCAGGGAAGCCCAGGAACAGGTCTGTATTGACGTTTGACAGTAACCATTTGAAACTGAAGCCCTACGTGTTCTCTGACCTGCATGTCCCTCCAAAACCTCATCCCTTGTTTTCTCTCCAGCCACGTTTGGTCCCAGAAACTCTCCCAAGATCCCTACACTCCTCAGTTTCTGGCCCCTTGTACACTCCACCCTTTATCAAAAACTAGGCACCTCTCTCCTCAAAAACTACCTCAGCGACCAAGCCTTTAGCTGGCTGTCGTGAATCTGCTCATGGCTTTGTTTGATCTGTCTGCCTGCTAGGCAGTGTGGCACATCCATAGGTGTGCTCTATCAATGCACCTTGTCAACATTAATCCACCCACAGCCTACTCCCTGTTCCATTTTTCCCAAGTCTACATTTTTCCAAAAGTATGTTTTTTCCTTCATGCCAACTTGTTGCAAGAATCATTTCTCTCTGAAATCTTGGAAGCAACTCTTACGGCATCTGCAGAGACAATATTCCATAAAGGGGAATTTTCTCTCTATCTCTCTCTCTCTATCTCTCCAACCCCCCACTGAACGACCAATCTTGCATTGAGTAATTTTTAATTTATTCATGGGGTGTGGGGGTCTCTGGATGGGCTGTCCCTAGTTGCCCCCCTTGAGAGGTGGGGGTGAGCTGCCTTCTTGACCCGCTGCAGTCCATGTGCTGGAGGGTAGACCCACAATGTCCCTGAGGGAGGGAATCCCAGGATTCTGACCCAGCCACACTGAGGGAACGGTGATATATTCCCAAGTCAGGATGGTGAGGGGCTCGGAGGGGAACTTGCAGGGGGTGGGGTTCCCATGTATCTGCTGCCCCTTGTCCTTCTCGATGGAAGTGGCCGTGGGTTTGGAAGGTGCTGCCTGAGGATCTTTGGTGAGTTTCTGCAGTGCATCTTGTAGCTGGTACACACTGCTGTTACTGAGGGTCGGTGGGTAAGGGAGGGAGGGGGTGTTGGTGGGTGTGGGGCCAATCAAGCGGGGGCTGCTTTGTCCCTGGATGGTGTTGAGCTTCTTGAGTGTTGGAGTTGCCCCCATCCAGGGGCAAGTGGGGAGTATTCCCTCACCCACCTGACCTTTGGGGGAGTCAGGTGGTGAGTTCCCCACAACAGGGTTCCTAGTCTCTGACCTGCTGTTGTATTTATATGGCAAGTCTGGTGAAGATTCTGGTCAATGTTGATAGTGGGGGATTCACTGATGTAATGCCATTGGATGTCAAGGCTATTCATCCCCCTTGAGTACTTGACCATTCGGATTGATGCCTAGGATGGGCTACATACTCCGATCTCGATGGGTATCAAAGTTGATCTGTCAACATGAGCTGTAGTGATTCTGTGTTTAGCTTTGCTAAGTTTTGTTGATTTTACTGTATGTTGAAAGTTGCTATCAGATTTACAACGTGTACAGGATGTCCTGTTGCAGCAAGGTCATGATTTCCAGATAACGCAAGTCTTCCTCCTACCTTGCACTCAGTCACTTTAATCTTGGTATTGATCGGTTCGGAATGGCTCACAGCATGTTTCACAGTTAGCTGGTGATGCTCTTCACAGAGATTACAGACATACACACAAACCAACCCCCCCTGCCAACTCCCCCTCCCACTCTGCCAAGGACATGCACGTCCTGGGCTTCCTCCATCACCACTCCCTATAACCTGGAGGAAGAACACTTCACCTCCAACCACACAGAATCAATATGGATTTCACCAGATTCCAAATTTCCCCACCCCCCCCCACCTTATCCCAGTTTCAAACTTCCAACTCAGCCCCACCCTCATGACCTGTCCATCTTCCTTCCCACCTATCCCTCCACCCTCCTCTCCGATGTATCACCTTCTGCCCCATCTTCATCAACCTACCTCATTCCCAGCTAACTTACCCCCGGCCCTACCTCCCCCTCCCATTTATCCCTCAGCCTCCATGGGTCTCCCCCTCATTCCCAGATGAAGGGCTTTTGCCCGAAACGTCGACACTCCTGCTCCTCGGATGCTGCCTGACCTGCTGTGCTTTTCCAGCACCACTCGTTTTGCCTCCCGGAGATGACAGCCTGAGTTTGAATGATTGCACTGGGCTCTGTGGCTGAGTGTTTGGAACATTTCCTGGGTTTATGAGAGAGAGCCCTCTCTCCCAGTCTCCCTTGTTGCCAATGATGAAATATCGGCTGGGCGGTCAGGAAGCAACGTGCTTTAGTTTGTGTGTTCGGTGCCGCTTCTCATCAGCTTGGTCCTGGCCTGCGCACACATACCTACCCCGTGTTGCTCCGTGTCGTAGGAGTTTGTTCTTATCTCCATGTTTGCACTGATTTGGCTGGAATTTGTCCAGGCTCCAGACAGGCCCCAAGAGTAGGGGCAGTGCTATATCAATGCAAGGGCGTGGGTACCCGTCTGCCTCCACCCCACCGCCAAGTGCTTACCCTTGCCTTATTGTGAGCAACCTCTCACCAAAGAAGAAAGAAAGTTTCCAGCCCAGGAACAGACCCTTCGGCCCTCCAAGCCTGAGCCAACCCAAATCCACTGGCTAAACCTGTCGCCCAATTCCTAAGCATCTGTATCCCTCTGCTCCCCACCTACTCCATGCATCTGTCCAGACACATCTTAAATGAATCCAGCGTACCTGCCTCTACCATCTCTGCTGGCAACACGTTCCAAATGCCCACCACCCTCTGGGTGAAGTACTTGCCGTGAGTATCCCCCTCAAACCTTCCACCTCTCACCTTGAAAGCGTGACCTCTCGTTATTGAATCCCTCACCCTGGGAAAAAGCTTGTCTCTATCCACCCTGTCTATACCCTTCATGATTTTGTAAACCTCAATCAGGTCTCCCCTCAATCTTCTTTTTTCTAATGAAAACAAACCTAACCTACTCAACCTCTCTTCATAGCCAGCACCTTCCATACCAGGCAACATCCTCACAAACCTTCTCTGCACCCTCTCCAAAGGTCCACATCCTTTTGATAATGTGGCGACCAGAATTGTACACAGTATTCTAAATGTGGCCGAACCAATGTCTTGTCCAATTTTAACATGACCTGCCAGCTCTTATACTCAGTCCCCCTTCCAATAAAGGCAAGCCTACTTTCTGCCTTCTTGACCACTCTATCCACCTGTGCAGCAACCTTCAGGGTACAATGGACCTGCACTCCCAGATCTCTCTGCTCACCAACTTTTCCCAAGGCTTTTCCATTCATTGTAAAAGTTGCTCTAGAATTTGACTTGCCTAAATGCATCACCTCACATTTGTCTGGACTGAAAGCCAACTGCCACCTTTCCGCCCAACTCTCCAGACTATCTGTATCCTCCTGTATTCTTTCACAGTCCCCTATGCTTTCAGCATCAACTGAAAAATGTTCGGCTGCATTAGAGCTTCACCTTTGACCTCTGTCCAGAAACATACAATGTCCTTTCACCTGTCACCATCCCCCCCCCCCCCCCCCCGTGTTACTGAGAACGTTCAATCCAGAAGAACTGCAGCCGAACATTATCGCTGTCACCCCTTCCAGCCCCTACACCCCCTCCCTATCTCTGTCACCCCCTCCAGCCCCTACACCCCCTCCCTATCTCTGTCACCCCCTCCAGCCCCTACACCCCCTCCCTATCTCTGTCACCCCCTCCAGCCCCTACACCCCCTCCCTATCTCTGTCACCCCCTCCAGCCCCTACACCCCCTCCCTATCTCTGTAACCCCCTCCGGCCCCTACACCCCCTCCCTATCTCTGTAACCCCCTCCGGCCCCTACACCCCCTCCCTATCTCTGTAACCCCCTCCGGCCCCTACACCCCCTCCCTATCTCTGTAACCCCCTCCGGCCCCTACACCCCCTCCCTATCTCTGTAACCCCCTCCGGCCCCTACACCCCCTCCCTATCTCTGTAACCCCCTCCAGTCCCTACACCCCCTCCCTATCTCTGTAACCCCCTCCAGCCCCTACACCCCCTCCCTATCTCTGTAATCCCCTCCAGTCCCTACACCCCCTCCCTATCTCTGTAACCCCCTCCAGCCCCTACACCCCCTCCCTATCTCTGTAACCCCCTCCAGTCCCTACACCCCCTCCCTATCTCTGTAACCCCCTCCAGCCCCTACACCCCCTCCCTATCTCTGTAACCCCCTCCAGCCCCTACACCCCCTCCCTATCTCTGTAACCCCCTCCAGCCCCTACACCCCCTCCCTATCTCTGTAACCCCCTCCAGCCCCTACACCCCCTCCCTATCTCTGTAACCCCCTCCAGCCCCTACACCCCCTCCCTATCTCTGTAACCCCCTCCAGCCCCTACACCCCCTCCCTATCTCTGTAACCCCCTCCAATTCCAGCCCCTTGACCATCTCCCAATTCCCATCCCTCCCCCATTGGGGGCAGTGCCTTCAGCTGCCTGAGCCCTGAGCTCAGGAACCCCCTCCTTGAACCCTCTGTCTCCTTGTTTAAAACTCCTCTTAAATCTGATCTCTTTGACCAAGCTGCTGGTAATCTGTGGTTCATGTTTCCTTGTGTGGTATGGTGTCCGATAATGTTTAATCAGTGAAGCCCCTTTGGTCATTTATTTTGTTAAAAGGTGCTTTATTACTGCAATTTGTTGTTGTAGCTGCCTTGTGCAGAGCAACCTCCCGATGAGGTTGGAATTACCCCATTCCCTGATCCCTGAAGTACCTGTAGGAATGTAAAGGGATTCATTTTATTGGGAATAACTGAACAAGCCAATATTAAAGCAAAGGGTGCAGCATCCTAGGGGTCTGGGCCTATATGTGAATAAGTGTTTGATGGTGGATAGGCTGAGAGAGTGATTACTAAATCATGGCGAATCCTGACCATTATCAACAGAGTCGTACAATGCATTCGGTCCATCAGGTCCACACACCCCTTCTGAAGAGCATCCCGCCCAGACCCATCCCCCTTTTCCTATCCCTGGAACCCCACATTTCCCATGGCCAATCTACCCTAACCTGCACATCCCTGGGCACTATGGGACAGTTCCCCAAGGCCAATCTACCCTGACCTGCACATCCCTGGGCACTATGGGACAATTTCCCATGGCCAGTCCACCCTAACCTGCACATCCCTGGGCACTATGGGACAATTCCCCAAGGCCAATCCACCCTAACCTGCACATCCCTGGGCACTATGGGACAGTTCCCCAAGGCCAATCTACCCTGACCTGCACATCCCTGGGCACTATGGGACAATTTCCCATGGCCAATCCACCCTAACCTGCACATCCCTGGGCACTATGGGACAATTTCCCATGGCCAATCCACCCTAACCTGCACATCCCTGGACACTATGGGACAGTTCCCCAAGGCCAATCCACCCTAACCTGCACATCCCTGGGCACTATGGGACAATTTCCCATGGCCAAGCCACCCTAACCTGCACATCCCTGGGCACTATGGGACAGTTCCCCAAGGCCAATCTACCCTAACCTGCACATCCCTGGACACTATGGGACAATTTCCCATGGCCAATCCACCCTAACCTGCACATCCCTGGGCACTATGGGACAGTTCCCCAAGGCCAATCCACCCTAACCTGCACATCCCTGGGCACTATGGGACAGTTCCCCAAGGCCAATCCACCCTAACCTGCACATCCCTGGGCACTATGGGACAGTTCCCCAAGGCCAATCTACCCTGACCTGCACATGCTTGGGCTGTGGGATGAAACCCACTCAGACACAGGGAGAATGTGCAAACCCTACACAGACAGTTGCCCGAAGTGGGAATCGAACCTGAGTCCCTGGCGCTGTGAGGCTGCAGTGCTAACCACTGTGCCACCGTGCCAAGTCATGGAGGAGAAGGGTAGGGACCTTCCTCTGAATGTGTATAAGACTCTAGTTAGTCCTCAGCTGGAGGCTATTTTGCCCAGATCTGGGACTGCCACTTTAGAGAGGATGTGAAAGCATTGGAAAGAGTGCAGCGCAGAATCCTGGTTCCTGGTGTGAGCGACTGGAGTTCCCTGGATAGTTTGGGATCGTTGGATGTATTCTCCAAAGGGAGATTTGATTGAGGTGGTCACTATCAGGGCCAGTGTGGTTAGGGAGAGACAGTTCTCACTGTGGGGGAGGGATTGGGGACCGGCGCACGGGTTAAAGCAACAACAGCAAGATGAGGAAGGAATGTTCCTCACTCAGTGAGGGGTCAGGATTGGGAATGTGCTGTGCTGGGCCAGGTGGGCTCAGTCAGGGATTTCCAATGGGAATTGGATCTGTTAAAGGAGAAAGGAGAGTGAGTTAGACGGTCTGGGAGAAGATTGAACATGCTGTACGTTTCAAATCCATACTCCAAGCTTGTGCTCAAACAATCTTTCCCTAAGCATTTAAACATCACGCCAAATTCACTTTCGTAGACCAGGCCCTCCCTTTCGTAGCGAGGCAGCGAGGTTCCTGTTCCATACTGTAGACTGAGTGAACAACCAGCCAGGGATTGTCATCGTAGAAGCAATGACCCAAGGGGTCATATTGTCGGCCTGTAACAGCTCAGTTTGTGTCTATTTAGGTACGCTGCAGACTCCCTGCAGACTCTGGACAGCAGCTTACACTGGGAGGGGGGAGAACACTCCGAGGGGTTTGGGGGTAAAGCTGCAGACTCTCAGTGCGCTGTCCCCACTCTGTTCAGCAGCTGACACTGGGGGGGGAGGGGGTGGGACACGGGACACCGAGGGGTTTGGGGGTAAAACCTAGAGAACCCAGATGGAGCAAGCGAAGACAGGAACTCAGTTGGGGTCGGGGTGGCACTGGCTGTACACATGTTGTTGGTGGAAGGTGTGAAGTTGCTGTTTGTGCTTCCTGTTGTTCTGTCCTCTCTCCCTCCCTGTGTCTGTATTTTACTCTGCTGCATATTGACTCCCCCTCCCCGCCATTGTGCCTCCCCATCTGTAGACCTCCCTTCCTGCAGTTCCTGCTCTGGACTGTTTGTACTCCTTCAGTCTGTCATTGCTGGGGGAGATTCCAGAGGGTAACCACAGGCTATTGGGACCCACCCGAACTGGGAACCACTTATCTCTAACTCTCTGTCTCCCCTCCCTCCCACCCCCACCCCCACCCCCACCCACACCCACACCCACCCAGCTCTGCCCCGGTAAGGGGGCTGTCATCCCCAACAAAGATACCCAGTGGTAACCTTGACCTAAGGTGAGGGCAGACACTGGTGAGACTGTGGTGATGATCCGCCTGACTGAGGGACAGAGGGATGTAGGGTTTGGGTTGGTCCATCACTGGTGGGAGGGCCTTGGAGAGCTCTCCCACAGAACATACTTGACTCTTCCTGTTGTTATCTTGCAGGATGCTGAGAGGAGATCCCAGAAACATTGTAGAATACAGAGACCTGGACGCTCCCGAGGATGTGGACTTTTTTTAAGTGTTCCTAATTAGGCTGTCCATCGACCAGAGCATTTGTTATTTTGTTCTTTGTTAAGTTAAAGAATTTTTCGTAAGGTTTGCCGGTATTTTGTCCAGACAGACGGTATGTTGTAACGTAGAGTTTTCTGTTTTCCCCGGAGGCACTAACACATATTGAAACTGTGATGTAATGTGTTCTGCTGAAGAACTTGAAATAAAAGGAACTCTTTACAGGCTGGTTACCCAATGTTTCCTTTATGTGGCAGGGTCTTGCTATCTTCCTGGATGTGAAAACATCTTGCTGGGGTTTCTGCACCTTACTGATGTTCTGGACCTGACCAGACCCCCCCCCCTCACAATCTATTCAGAAGGTAGTCTAGACATTAACATTTTCTTAGTTCAAAGGTAAATGTGAGGTGCAGTGTTCCAGATGCAATTCGATTGGTCAAACTACTCAAAAATAAGCAAAACAGCAATTAAAATACAGAAAAAGAAATCGAAAGTTCAAATTCCATAACCGTATTGGAAACCTTCAACAGAATGTAGAGACAGGAATGATTAGTGATTAACAGTTCCAATTTAGTAACATCCCATAATGTTTGTGAGTATGTGAGAAAGAACGTGCGTGTGCATGAGAGAGAATGTGTGCACGCGCGTATGAGAGAGAGAGAGAGAGAATGTGTGTGCGCGCGTATGAGAGAGAGTGTGTGTGTGCGCGCGTATGAGAGAGAGAGTGTGTGTACGCGCGTATGAGAGAGAGAGAGAGAGAGAATGTGTGTGCGCGTGTATGAGAGAGAGAGAGAATGTGTGTGCGCGTGTATGAGAGAGAGAGAGAATGTGTGTGCGCGCGTATGAGAGAGAGAGTGTGTGTACGCGCGTATGAGAGAGAGAGAGAGAATGTGTGTGCGCGCGTATGAGAGAGAGAGAGAATGTGTGTGCACGCGTATGAGAGAGAGTGTGTGCGCGCGTATGAGAGAGAGAGTGTGTGTGCGCGCGTATGAGAGAGAGAGAGTGTGTGTGCGCGCGTATGAGAGAGAGAGAGTGTGTGTGCGCGCGTATGAGAGAGAGAGAGAGTGTGTGTGCACGCGCCTGCGTGCTTGTTTGAGAGTGTGTGCGAGAGGGCCTTAGGATTTTTGTGAATAGTGTTATCTATCCGAATTCGAAATGCAAAGGGAATGGGAACAAAGAATATGCCCATGATCTGAAAGTGGTGCTGTCTGATACTGATGCTGGTTCAGGTGGGGAGAATCACAATCAGAATTGCAAGTCCCAGAATGAAACGTGCAGATTTGCACAGACCCTGCCAGAACTTGAGGAAAATTATGTGGAGTTATTGTTGTGAAAATGGCAAAGCAAATTAATGGGGGCAAAAGATACGGAATAGAGAAATCCCTGGGAATGACCGACCAGTCGCTCTTATGTCTGTGATAAACAAGGGACTGGAAAGGATGCTCAGAGATTGGATTTATGATTATTTGGAAAAACATAGTTTGATTAGCGATAGTCAGTGTGGCTTTGTGAGGGGCAGGTCTTGCCTCACAAGCCTTATTGAGTTCCTTGAGGATGTGATGAGACAAGCTGACGAAGGTCGAGCCGTGGATGTGGTGTATATGGATTTCAGTGAGGCATTTGATAAGGTTCCCCACGGTAGGCTCATTGAGAAAGTTAGGAGGTAAGGGATACAGGGGAATGTGGCTGTCTGCAGACAGAATTGTCTGGCCGAAAGAAGACAGTGAGTGGTAGTGGATGGAAGGTATTCTGCCTGGAGCTCGGTGACCAGTGGTGTCCCGCAGGGATCTGTTCTTGGGCCTCTGCTCTTTGTAGTTTTTATAAATGACTTGGATGAAGAAGTGGGAGGGTGGGTTAGGAAGTTTGCCGATGACACAAAGGTCGTTGGGGTGTTGTAGATAGTGTCGAGGGCTGTTGCAGGCTACAACATGACATTGACAGGATGCAGAGCTGGGCTGAGAAGTGGCAGATGGAGTTCAACCTGGATAAATCTGAAGTGATTCATTTTGGAAGGTCAAATTTGAATGCTGATGACAGGGTTAAAGACAGGATTCTCGGCAGTGTGGTGGAATGGTGGGATCTTGTGGTCAATGTATGTAGATCCTTCAAAGTTACCACCAGAATTGATGGGGTTGTTAAGAAGGCTTATGGTGTTTTGGCTTTCATTAACAAGGGGATTGAGTTTAAGAGCCACAAGGTTTTACTGCAGCTCTATAAAACTCTGGTTCGACCACAACTGGAATAGTGTATCCACTTCTGGTTACCTCATTCTAGGAAGATTAGAGAGAGTGCAGAGGAGATTTACCAGGATGCTGCCTGGATTAGAGAGCTTCATTAATGAAGAGACATTGAGGGAGCTTGGGTTTTTCACACTGGAGAGAAGGAACAAGAGAGGTGACTTGATAGAGGTGTACAAGGTAATGAGAGGCATAATAACGGTGGTCAGTAAATTGAGGGGTGTGTAGGTGAGGGTGGTCAGTAAATTGAGGGGTGTGTAGGTGAGGGTGATCAGTAAATTGAGGAGTGTGTAGGTGAGGGTGGTCAGTAAATTGAGGGGTGTGTAGGTGAGGGTGGTCAGTAAATTGAGGGGTGTGTAGGTGAGGGTGATCAGTAAATTGAGGAGTGTGTAGGTGAGGGTGGTCAGTAAATTGAGGGGTGTGTAGGTGAGGGTGGTCAGTAAATTGAGGGGTGTGTAGGTGAGGGTGGTCAGTAAATTGAGGAGTGTGTAGGTGAGGGTGGTCAGTAAATTGAGGAGTGTGTAGGTGAGGGTGGTCAGTAAATTGAGGGGTGTGTAGGTGAGGGTGGACAGTAAATTGAGGGGTGTGTAGGTGAGGGTGGACAGTAAATTGAGGGGTGTGTAGGTGAGGGTGATCAGTCAATTGAGGGGTGTGTAGGTGAGGGTGATCAGTCAATTGAGGGGTGTGTAGGTGAGGGTGGTCAGTAAATTGAGGGGTGTGTAGGTGAGGGTGGTCAGTAAATTGAGGGGTGTGTAGGTGAGGGTGGTCAGTAAATTGAGGGGTGTGTAGGTGAGGGTGGTCTGAGATTAAGGGAAATACTTGTCACGACATTGTGGGCTGAAGGGCCTGGACTCTGCAGTTACTTCTCTGTGTTCTTTGAGGATTGGATATTCCTTTTGCCGCGTTAGTTGACAGGTAAAGAACAGGAAAGTTAGATTGCACTGTCAGAGAGAATTTACTGGGATTGTGACCCAGTGAAGAAATCTATATTGTTGCAAACACATCAGGGGCATGAGACAGATAAGCAAAGGTCCCAGAATTTAAGGAAACTGCTGAGCAGAACTTTCACGCCTTTGAAAGCAGATTGAAAGCATTCCGATCAGATGGCGCACACCTTGGTGTGGCGACTGCTGTGCTCAGGACCGTATGAAACCAGAGAGTTGTGAACACAGCCCAGTCCATTCATCGACTCCACCTACAGTTCCTGACGCTGCAGAAAGGCAGCCAACCTTACCAGAGAGAGACCCTTCCCAGACCGATTATAATCTCTTCCATCAGGCAGACGATACAGAAGCTTCAACACACACACACACACACACACACCCACCAACAGTTTCAAGAACAGCTTCCTCCCCGCTGTTATTAGACTTTGGAATGGACCTTTCAAATTGTAAACTTAATGTTGACCTTGCTCGCTCTCTCTCTGTGCACCTTCTCTGCAGCAGTAATGTTGTATTCCTCGCTCTGTTCTCTTCCCACTTTGTATGGTCTGATCTGCCTGTACTACACACGAAACACAACTTTTCACTGTATCTCAGTACACGTGACAATAATAAATCAAATCAAATAAATCACCTTATGACAGCCTTCGTGTGAAACATGGCCAAAGGTGTTGATACTGACCGCCCTTGACGTCAAAACCTTATTCAACCGAGTGTGGCATCACAG
Organism: Chiloscyllium punctatum; assembly: GCF_047496795.1. Classification (NCBI taxonomy): domain Eukaryota; kingdom Metazoa; phylum Chordata; class Chondrichthyes; order Orectolobiformes; family Hemiscylliidae; genus Chiloscyllium; species Chiloscyllium punctatum. The sequence goes on along the minus strand of NC_092759.1, from coordinate 21,774,358 downwards.
AGTCCTGGCAAAATGGGAATCCAGGGGACAAACTCTCCACTGGTTGGAGTCATACCTGGCACTTGGGAAGGTGGTGGTGGTTGTTGGAGGGTCAGTCCCCTCAGCTCCAGACCATCTCTGCAGGAGTCCCTCAGGGGAGTGCCCTTGACCCAACCATCTTCAGCTGCTTCATCAATCACCTTCCCTCCATCAGAAGGTCCGAAGTGGGGATACTCACCGATGATTGTACAGTGTTCAGCACCATTCACCCTGCTCCCTCAGAGACTGAAGCAGTTTAAATGCAGCAAGATCTGGACAATATCCAGGTTTGGGCTGACAAGGGGCAAGGAACATTCACACCACATAAATCCCAGGCCATAACCATCTCCAAAGAGAGAGAATCTAAACATCAATCCAACGAGTGAGAGATCCTGAACTGGTGAACCCACTGGGAGATTCCGGAGTGTTGGACCCACTGGGAGATTCCGGAGTGTTGGACCCATTGGGAGATCCCGGAATGTTGGACCCACTGGGAGATCCCGGAGTGTTGGACCCACTGGGAGATCCCGGAGTGTTGGACCCACTGGGAGATCCCGGAGTGTTGGACCCACTGGGAGACCCCGGAATGTTGGACCCATTGGGAGATCCCGGAGTGTTGGACCCACTGGGAGACCCCGGAGTGTTGGTCCCACTGGGAGACCCCGGAATGTTGGACCCACTGGGAGATCCCGGAGTGTTGGACCCACTGGGAGATCCCGGAGTATTGGACCCACTGGGAGACCCCGGAGTGTTGGACCCATTGGGAGACCCCGGAGTGTTGGACCCACTGGGAGACCCCGGAGTGTTGGACCCATTGGGAGATCCCGGAGTGTTGGACCCACTGGGAGACCCCGGAGTGTTGGACCCACTGGGAGACCCCGGAATGTTGGACCCACTGGGAGATCCCGGAGTGTTGGACCCATTGGGAGATCCCAGAGTTTTGGACCCACTGGGAGATCCCAGAGTGTTGGACCCATTGGGATACCCCAGAGTGTTGGACCCATTGGGAGATCCCGGAGTGTTGGACCCATTGGGAGATCCTGGAGTGTTGGACCCACTGGGAGATCCCAGAGTGTTGGACCCACTGGGAGATCCCAGAGTGTTGGACCCACTGGGAGATCCCGGAGTGTTGGACCCACTGGGAGATCCCGGAGTGTTGGACCCACTGGGAGATCCGGGAGTGTTGGACCCATTGGGAGATTCCGGAGTGTTGGACCCACTGGGAGATCCCAGAGTGTTGGACCCACTGGGATACCCCAGAGTGTTGGACCCATTGGGAGATTCCGGAATGTTGGACCCATTGGGAGACCCTGGAGTGTTGGACCCACTGGGAGATCCCAGAGTTTTGGACCCACTGGGAGACCCCGGAGTGTTGGACCCACTGGGAGACCCCGGAGTGTTGGACCCATTGGGAGACCCCGGAGTGTTGGACCCATTGGGAGGCCCCGGAGTGTTGGACCCACTGGGAGATTCGGGAGTGTTGGACCCATTGGGAGATTCCGGAGTGTTGGACCCACTGGGAGATTCGGGAGTGTTGGACCCATTGGGAGACCCTGGAATGTTGGACCCACTGGGAGATTCGGGAGTGTTGGACCCATTGGGAGATTTGGGAGTGTTGGACCCATTGGGAGACCCCGGAGTGTTGAACCCACTGGGAGATTCGGGAATGTTGGACCCATTGGGAGACCCCGGAGTGTTGGACCCACTGGGAGATTCGGGAATGTTGGACCCATTGGGAGACCCCGGAGTGTGGGACCCACTGGGAGACCCCGGAGTGTTGGACCCACTGGGAGACCCCGGAGTGTTGGACCCATTGGGAGATCCCGGAGTGTTGGTCCCACTGGGACACCCCGGAGTGTTGGACCCATTGGGAGATCCCGGAGTGTTGGACCCACTGGGAGATTACGGAGTGTTGGACCCATTGGGAGATCCCGGAGTGTTGGACCCACTGGGAGATCCTAAAGTGTATCCGCTGCACGATCTCAAGTGAAACCCACTGGGAGATCCTGAAATGTCCAGTCGATTTCTGGCACCCAGACACCTCTGAGGAAGAGTCATACCTGACCCGAGTTGTCAACTGTCTCCTGACACACCACCTGAGATTCTCCAACGTTCTCTGTCTTTGTCCTGGCGAAGTCTGGTCAGAAATCTTATCAAAGCGGCAGACTGCTATTTTAAAATCATTTTGACCTTCCCCTTCCCCCCCCCCCCACCCCACTCTTGTTTTGACATTTCCACCATTGATATTATCAGATGGCATAACCAGATTCGGTCTCCCTCTTTCTCTTTCTCACACAGTCATTTCCTCCTCCCCAGCAGCTGCAAGACACCCTCCGAACAACAATTACAAGCAGGCGTGAGAGTCACCCTGTGTCCTGTCTCGCTGCTGGATGTTCCAGAGCAGAGAAGCTTCAGGCTGGAGTGTGTCCAACTGCTGGGTCGCACAGCAACTGTCTCAGGTAAGGGTCAGGTTTCCATCAATCTCACTCTCTTGGTGAAGGCAGAAAATGATAGACCAGGTTTGTCCACACCCAGGGCTGGAGGGGGTTACAGAGATAGGGAGGGTGTGTAGGGGCTGGAGGGGGTTACAGAGATAGGGAGGGATGGAGGGGGTTACAGAGATAGGGAGGGGGTGTAGGGGCTGGAGGGGGTTACAGAGATAGGGAGGGGGTGTAAGGGCTGGAGGGGGTTATAGAGATAGGGAGGGTGTGTAGGGGCTGGAGGGGGTTACAGAGATAGGGAGGGATGGAGGGGGTTACAGAGATAGGGAGGGGGTGTAGGGGCTGGAGGGGGTTACAGAGATAGGGAGGGATGGAGGGGGTTACAGAGATAGGGAGGGGGTGTAGGGGCTGGAGGGGGTTACAGAGATAGGGAGGGGGTGTAGGGGCTGGAGGGGGTTACAGAGATAGGGAGGGGGTGTAGGGGCTGGAGGAGGTTACAGAGATAGAGAGGGGGTATAGGGGCTGGAGGGGAGTTACAGAGATAGGGAGGGGGTGTAGGGGCTGGAGAGGAGTTACAGAGATAGGGAGGGGGTGTAGGGGCTGGAGGGGGTTACAGAGATAGGGAGGGGGTGTAGGGGCTGGAGGGGAGTTACAGAGATAGGGAGGGGGTGTAGGGGCTGGAGGGGGTTACAGAGATAGGGAGGGGGTGTAGGGGCTGGAGGGGGTTACAGAGATAGGGAGGGGGTGTAGAGGCTGGAGGAGGTTACAGAGATAGGGAGGGTGTGTAGGGGCTGGAGGGGGTTGCAGAGATAGGGAGGGGGTGTAGGGGCTGGAGGGGGTTACAGAGATAGAGAGGGGGTATAGGGGCTGGAGGGGAGTTACAGAGATAGGGAGGGGGTGTAGGGGCTGGAGGGGGTTACAGAGATAGGGAGGGGGTGTAGGGACTAGAGGGGGTTACAGAGATAGGGAGGGGGGTGTAGGGGTTGGAGAGGGTTACAGAGATAGGGAGGGAGTGTAGGGGCTCGAGGGGGTTACAGAGATAGGGAGGGGGTGTAGAGGTTGGAGGGCGTTACAAAGATAGGGAGGGGGGTGTAGGGGTTGGAGGGGGTTACAGAGATAGGGAGGGGGTGTAGGGGCTACAGTGGGTTACAGAGATAGGGAGGGAGTGTAGGAGTCGGAGGGGGTTGCAGAGATAGGGAGGGGGTATAGGGGCTAGAGGGGGTTACAGAGATAGGGAGGGGGTGTAGGGGCTGGAGGAGGTTACAGAGATAGGGAGGGGGTGTAGGGGCTGGAGGGGGTTACAGAGATAGGGAGGGGGTGTAGGAGCTGGAGGAGGTTACAGAGATAGGGAGGGGGTGTAGGGGCTGGAGGAGGTTACAGAGATAGGGAGGGGGTGTAGGGGCTGGAGGGGGTTACAGAGATAGGGAGGGGGGTGTAGGGGATGGAGAGGGTTACAGAGATAGGGAGGGGGTGTAGGAGTTGGAGGGGGTTACAGAGATAGGGAGGGGGTGTAGGGTTTGGAGGGGGTTACAGAGATAGGGAGGGGGGTGTAGAGGTTGGAGGGCGTTACAGAGACAGGGAGGGGGTGTAGGGGTTGGAGGGGGTTACAGAGATAGGGAGGGGGTGTAGGGGCTAGAATGGGTTACAGAGATAGGGAGAGGGTGTAGGGGCTGGAGGGGGTTACAGAGATAGGGAGGGGGTGTAGGGGCTGGAGGAGGTTACAGAGATAGGGTGGGGGTGTAGGGGCTGGAGGGGGTTACAGAGATAGGGAGGGGGTGTAGGGGCTGGAGGAGGTTACAGAGATAGGGAGGGGGTGTAGGGGCTGGAGGAGGTTACAGAGATAGGGAGGGGGTGTAGGGGCTGGAGGGGGTTACAGAGATAGGGAGGGGGTGTAGGGGCAGGAGGGGGTTACAGAGTTAGGGAGGGGGTGTAGGGGCAGGAGGGGGTTACAGAGTTAGGGAGGGGGTGTAGGGGCAGGAGGGGGTTACAGAGATAGGGAGGGATTGTCGGGGCTGGAGGGGGTTACAGAGATAGGGAGGGGGTGTAGGGGCTGGAGGGGGTTGCAGAGATAGGGAGGGGGTGTAGGGGCTGGAGGGGGTTACAGAGATAGAGAGGGGGTATAGGGGCTGGAGGGGGTTACAGAGATAGGGAGGGGGTGTAGGGGCTGGAGGGGGTTACAGAGATAGGGAGGGGGTGTAGGGGCTAGAGGGGGTTACAGAGATAGGAAGGGGGGTGTAGGGGTTGGAGAGGGTTACAGAGATAGGGAGGGGGTGTAGGGGCTAGAGGGGGTTACAGTGATAGGGAGGGGGTGTAGAGGTTGGAGGGCGTTACAGAGATAGTGAGGGGGGTGTAGGGGTTGGAGGGGGTTACAGAGATAGGGAGGGGGTGTAGGGGCTAGAGTGGGTTATAGAGATAGGGAGGGAGTGTAGGAGTCTGAGGGGGTTGCAGAGATAGGGAGGGGGTGTAGGGGCTAGAGGGGGTTACAGAGATAGGGAGGGGGTGTAGGGGCTGGAGGGGGTTACAGAGATAGGGAGGGGGTGTAGGGGCTGGAGGGGGTTACAGAGATAGGGAGGGGGTGTAGGGGCTGGAGGGGGTTGCAGAGATAGGGAGGGGGTGTAGGGGCTGGAGGGGGTTACAGAGATAGGGAGGGGGTGTAGGGGCTGGAGGGGGTTACAGAGATAGGGAGGGGGTGTAGGGGCTAGAGGGGGTTACAGAGATAGGGAGGGGGGTGTAGGGGTTGGAGGGGGTTACAGAGATAGGGAGGGGGTGTAGGGGCTAGAGTGGGTTATAGAGATAGGGAGGGAGTTAGGGGTTGGAGAGGGTTACAGAGATAGGGAGGGGGTGTAGGGGCTAGAGGGGGTTACAGAGATAGGGAGGGGGTGTAGAGGTTGGAGGGCGTTACAGAGATAGGGAGGGGGGTGTAGGGGTTGGAGGGGGTTACAGAGATAGGGAGGGGGTGTAGGGGCTAGAGTGGGTTATAGAGATAGGGAGGGAGTGTAGGAGTCTGAGGGGGTTGCAGAGATAGGGAGGGGGTGTAGGGGCTAGAGGGGGTTACAGAGATAGGGAGGGGGTGTAGGGGCTGGAGGGGGTTACAGAGGTAGGGAGGGGGTGTAGGGGCAGGAGGGGGTTACAGAGATAGGGAGGGGGTGTAGGGGCTGGAGGGGGTTACAGAGATAGGGAGGGGGTGTAGGGGCTGGAGGGGGTTACAGAGATAGGGAGGGGGTGTAGGGGCTGGAGGGGGTTACAGAGATAGGGAGGGGGTGTAGGGGCTGGAGGGGGTTACAGAGATAGGGAGGGGGTGTAGGGGCTGGAGGGGGTTACAGAGATAGGGAGGGGGTGTAGGGGCTGGAGGGGGTTACAGAGATGAGGGTGTCTTGATTTTCCCACAGGATGAGTGATCCTCTTCCCCCTTTCCCCCGCCCCACCCCCCCCCCCCCCCCCTCAGGGTGTCACATGATTTGTCCAAGTTGGTTCTGCCTCTTCCAGACTGCAGGAAATATAAGCCATCCTCTCCTCATTCCCAACCCATCGACTCGAGCTGTCTGCCTCGGGGAACAGAAACAGTGTACTTGTATATTTGGGCAGTCTGAAATAGAAACATAAAGTGCAGGAGGTACTCAGGAGGTGCAGCACTCTCTGTAAAGACAGAAACAGCATTCACATTTCAAGTCGTTTGTGTGTCCTGTCTGGGTTCAGAGATGTGCTGTCTGTCTGTGCCATTACAGATGCTGTCAGACCTGCTGAGTGTCTGTGTTTACTGGTCAAGCTATCCTCCCTGTGTACTGTTATCGATCTATATACATCCTTCCTCAAATAGAGCAACCAATACGCTTCACAGTAGTCCAGACAGAGTCTCACCAGTGTCACGGAGATGTACAGCACAGAAACAGACCCTTCGGCCCAACCCGGCCATGCTGACCAGATATCCGAAAAAAATCTAGTCCTATTTGCCAGCACTTGGCCCATATCCCTCTGAACTCTTCCTATTCATATACATTTTAAATGTTGTAATTGTACCAGCCTCCACCACATCCTCTGGCAGCTCATTCCATATACGTACCACCCTCTGTGTGAAAAAGTTGCCCCTTAGGTCTCTTTTATATCTTTCCCCTCTCAACCTAAACCTATGCCCTCTAGTTCTGGACTCCCCCACCCAGGGAAAAGACTTTGCCTATTTATCCAATAATGCCCCTCATAATTTAGTAAACCTCTATAAGTTCACCCCTCAGCCTCCAACGCTCCAGGGAAAACAGCTCCAGCCTGTTCAGCCTCTCCCTGTAGCTCAGCTCCTCCAACCCTGGCAACATCCTTGTAAATCTTTTCTGAACCCTTTCAAGTTTCACAACATCTTTCCGATAGGAAGGAGACCAGAATTGCACGCAATATTCTAACAGTGACCTAACCAATGTCCTGTACGGCTGCAACATGACCTCCCAACTCCTGTACACAATACTCTGACCAATAAAGGAAAGCATACCAAACACCTTCTTCACTATCCTATCTACCTGCAACTCCACTTTCAAGGAGCTATGAACCTGCACTCCAAGGTCTCTTTGTTCAGCAACACTCCCTAGGACCTTCCTGTTAACTGTACACATGCTCCAGGAAACATGAAGATGGAATCTAAGATTGGAATTTTGCCCTTCTGGTTCCAGACCTTCTCCCTAATTAGTTTTAATGGATCTCTCTTCTCACATGGACCTTAGACCATTTCCAATGGACTAAACCAAGTGGATTTATTTGAGGATCCTCTGGAACAGCAATCGTTTTAAAAAAATGCTTTGTCCCAAGAAACTCACCAAAGATCCTCAGGCAGCACCTTCCAAACCCACGGCCACTTCCATCTAGAAGGACAAGGGGCAGCAGATACATGGGAACCCCACCCCCTGCAAGTTCCCCTCCGAGCCCCTCACCATCCTGACTTGGGAATATATCACCGTTCCCTCAGTGTGGCTGGGTCCGAATCCTGGGATTCCCTCCCTCAGGGACATTGTGGGTCTACCCTCCAGCACATGGACTGCAGTGGGTCAAGAAGGCAGCTCACCCCCACCTTCTCAAGGGGGGCAACTAGGGACAGGGTGATAAATGCTGGGCCCAGCCAGCGATGCCCACACTACAAATGAATTTTTTTAAAAATCATGGTCTGGAAGCAATTGGATCCCCCTCTGGGCATCACTGAGGGGTTTTATTTCGGTCTTTATATAGTAAGCAGTTTGTGAAAGCAGAGATTTTACTGCATTACTTATCTTCACTCTGGATCAGGACCATGTTGCTGTGTAAATAGATGTGCTTGTGCAGCAGGTTAGGATCGGCTGCACATAACCATCCCTGTGAACTGATCTCGAAAAGGTGGGTCATCCTCAGGATTAATCCCTTGGGTGACCTAATGTAAGAAATCTACATCAGACTAACCGCAGGAGGATGGAGCTCCCAGAGATGGTGACGAGCAAAATCACAGCCTTCCTTCTGCTCTCCATCTGCAGATTCCCTCCTTCGCTCTCGCCCCTCAGCCTCTTCCGGACTCGACTGGTCACTAAAATGTGTCTGACCGTTAAGAGCATTGAGCAACAGAGTTAAAGTGAGTGGCAGTAAAGGGGTTAAAGCTCTATCAAGCCAATCTAATACCACCCACCAAGTGTCAGTAAAGGAGCTTGACTTTATTTCACAGTAGAATAGCACATTGTCTATTGTGACTGTGAGGTTCATATTGAAAATAGAAGGAGATGCTTTTCAGAAAGAGCAGGATGCAGGTTGTTTCTACAGCCATTCTCAGTGCAATATTTTGTTCTTAGCTTCTGACAATAAATGGTCATAAATTGGTCAAAGGAGAAAGTGATGGTGAACCAGACAGAGCAGTCCCTGGCTGCACGAGACAGGGCCCCAGTAGTAACACTGCACACAGGAGTGGTGTCCAGGAAAGGCCAAGGGGAACAATAATAGGGGAATTTCCAGAATATAACCTCAGTGAAGGTGACCAGTGGATCAGCAGCTGCCGTAAGCAGGTAGTGAGTAGTGCGAGGGGAAACACCACACTTTCCTCTTGCAAGGACTGCAATCGGCAGCAAGTTAACTGTAAAAGACAAAGGGGCAAAAACACAGTGAATTTGTTGATCAGAAACTCCCCCTACCTGTTCCAGACAGCAGCAGTAAGTTCTAAACCACCAAACCCGGTGAACTGTGTGAGTGGAAGTGGTTGGGGCTGAGTGCATTTGAATTTTAAGACTTAAGACACCCTCCTCAGATTGTCCTCCAACCCAATCACTCCAGACATTATGGAGTCTTGGCAGAAACTGAGCTCACACCCCCTCAAAGAGAGCAGATGGACGTTTGTGATTTAGTTTGGTTACAAGGGAACTATCTGATGAGTGTAGTAGGCTCTTATAGTTCTCAGCTGCAGCTCTGTCAGGCACAGAACCTCATTAGAAACCTTGCTCCCAACTCTGAACAGGCTGGGGCTGCTTTCCCTGGAGCGTCGGAGGCTGAGGGGTGACCTTATAGAGGGTTATAACATCATAAGGGACATGGGTAGGGTGAATAGACAAGGTCTTTTCCCCAGGGTGGGGAGTCCAGAACTAAAAGTTTAGGGTGAGAGGGGAAAGATATAAAAGAGACCTTAGGAGCAACAGTGGTGGGGGCTGGTACAATGACAACATTTAAGAGGCATCTGGATGGGTATATGAATAGGAAGGGTTTGGAGGGATATGGGACGGGTGCCGGCAGGTGGGACTAGATTGGGTTGGGATATCTGGGTCAGCATGGCCACGCTGGGCCGAAGGGTCTGTTTCTGTGCTGTACATCTCTATGACTCTATAATCCTGGGGCTGTTTCTGACACCTTCGTCATGGTTTGGACAGTCTGATGGTATCCCTCCATATTTTGCTCCAGTTGGTTCCTTTCCAAACCTGTGAATGATCTCCCGGAAAACCTTTAGACCTGAAGTTAGAATTCTGATCAGACTGTATCTCAACTGGCGATCCAACTCATGGAGACTGAAAAAATACGCTGTGTCCACTTTTCCACTCCAACCTCCAGTCACAGCACAGTCCCTTCATCCTGTCATCAGACATCTATCTATCTATTCCAAGCCCACTATGTACGCGGCCTCTAGCTTTGTCGATATTTTCGAACCAACCTGTTCAGAGATGTTATGACACACTTCCAGACTTGAACGTGGGCCTCCTAGGCTTCAGCTGTAAACACTTGTCACTACATCATGAGAATCTTCACTCTTTGCTGTGGCAAATCAACTTCTCCTCCGAGCACTTCTTAAAGGTCTTGAGAGTTTCTGCCTCCCTTTCAGGCCGGGAGTTCCAGATTTCCCCCACCTTTGCCCTAACCGAATCATTTATTAACTATCGAAAAATAATTAACTTCATCCTTTGGTAGGATTAAAGGGAAGGGGAGAGTCGGGGGGTGGGGGGAGGGAGAAATTTGCCACCTTTTGGCAAAAAGGAAGGGGTATAAAGAGCCAGTTGAGAATGTCAGTTCAGTGCTGCGTGTGGTTCCAGAATCACTCAGCCTTCCTGAGAGACCTACCCGAAGCGTAGGCCATAGGTACGGAGTCAGACACAGGTAGGTGCAATTCTGAGAGGGGGAGAAAGTGTTTCTCTCAGAGGATTGTCAATCTGTGCAACTCACTGCCCCAGAGACCAGGGGGAGGCAGGACCAATCGACAGACTCAAGAAAGAAACGATACGATACGATTCTGATGGAAATCAGGATCACGGGCAATGGCAGAGTAGAGTTTGAGACCAGGATGAGTTCAGCCATGGTCATGTTCAATGGCAGAATGGGCTCACAGAGCTGAATTACCCACTCCCCCTCTTCATTCCCATGTTCCCATGTAGAAACAAGGAAATGGAATGAGTGTAGTTTGACGTTTGTTGGTCAGCATAGACATAGTGGGCCGAAGGGCCTGTTTCTAAACTGTATAACTCTGGGTGAAACATTCTTCCCTCAAATCCCCTCCTGCTCCTGCCCGGTTACAAAAGTAAAGGGTTTCTCTCCCAGTCCATCCTGTCGGTGCCCCTTTGTCCACCTCAGTCACATTCCCCCCTCACCTGTCCCTGCCCCATCTTCCCCTCCCTCCCTTCATCCCTGATTGGCTCCGCCCTCCCTTCATCCCTGATTGGCTCCTCCCTCCCTTCATCCCTGATTGGCTCCTCCCTCCCTTCATCCCTGATTGGCTCCGGCCTCCCTTCATCCCTGATTGGCTCCACCCTCCCTTCATCCCTGATTGGCTCCTCCCTCCCTTCATCCCTGATTGGCTCCTCCCACCCTTCATCCCTGATTGGCTCCTCCCTCCCTTCATCCCTGATTGGCTCCATCCTCCCTTCATCCCTGTTGGCTCCACCCTCCCTTCATCCCTGATTGGCTCCGCCCTCCCTTCATCCCTGATTGGCTCCGCCCTCCCTTCATCCCTGATTGGCTCCTCCCACCCTTCATCCCTGATTGGCTCCTCCCTCCCTTCATCCCTGATTGGCTCCGCCCTCCCTTCATCCCTGATTGGCTCCGGCCTATTGGCTCCAGCCCTGGGAACATCCAGGTGAATCTCCTCTGCACCGTCTCCAGTGCAATCCCACCCTTCCTCCAGTGTGGGGACCAGAACTGCACACTGTACTCCAGCTGGGGCCTAACTAACGTTATATACAGCTCCATCCTAACCCCCCCTGTCTTGATTAATAAAGACAAGTGTCCACTGTGCCTTCCTGAACCACCTTAGCCCCCTACGAGGATCTTTGGATGTGCACAGCAAGATCCTGCTGATCCTCTGTACATCTGAGGCTGCTCACGTTCAGTGTGTATTCCCTTGTCTTGTTCATCCTCCCAAAATACATCGCTCCACACTTTTCAGGATTTAATTCCCCTTCCCCTGTTCCGCCTGTCTGACCAGACCGTCTGTGTCTAACTAAGGCTTTCCTCCTCACTATTTACCACATCCAACAGTTTTCCTGTTATGGTAATGACCACAGCTCTCACATGATTGTCTCGATCATTAATGTACACCACAAACAGTGCAGGAGCTAGCCCTGAGGTGTGTGGAACCCTCCTGGAGACAGCTTTCCAGTCACACAGCCAACCTTTAAACCTCTGCTTCTGATCCAGTGGGAGCTCCATCCCATGGGATTGCAGCTTCTGAACCAGTCTGCCGTGTGGAGAGTGTTCCCAAAGTCCACGTAGACTACATCCGCTGCACTCCCCTCACCTACTCACCCCGTCACCTCCTCCAAGAAACTCAACCCAATATGTTTGTCTCAATCTCCCCCAGAGGGAGCCACAGTGATTATTCCTGATTTATCCTTGCGACAATTAATTCTGTCTCTTGGAATATTTTCCAATAGTTTCCCTCCCCCCCAAGTGTTGGACTCGTTGGTCTGTACTTGCCCCATCCTTGAAGGGAATTGGGTTGTTGAGTCCGTGGTCCTAAGGATACACCGATGTCATCTTTACAGCATCGTAACTCAGAGAAGTGCTTTACCCATTAACTCTCTCTGTATCTTTTGCCAATTCATTTGCCTGACCCGTTTCCTTCAATGACCTGTCTCCACGTGCAGAGACTTTGTTTTTAGTAATTGGTCACTCACACACACTAATCATAAACAGCTCCTCGGTGCCAGTTTATCTGCATGTCAGTGGCGGGCACAGCTGCACAAAAGCTACCAAGCCCCTTCCCTCCAAGACTGGCAGCTGTCCTTGTGAATGCTGAGGTTTTCCAGCCTCCAGCCGACAGTCTCTGAACAGCTCAGCTCTTTAAAGTGATTGCACGATCTGTTTGTCTGTTCCAGTCAATTGTGCCACCTTGCCTGAGACAGGGAGTCAGGCGCCCAGAATGGTCTGGACCAGCATGAATCCAAACTGCAGCAATGAGGAGTTTAAATTCCCTGTGTTTGTGAGAGCCTACAGCGCCATTCTGATTCTCGGCTTCATCGGGAACACCGTCGCTCTGTATGTCTTTGTGAAGTTGACTCAGCGTAAGACGGCGAGCACGGTCTTCATGATCAACCTGGCCATTTCGGATCTATTCTTCACTCTAACGTTACCATATCGAATCATCTACTATGTCCAACGTGAGTGGAGACTTGGCTCCTTTCTCTGCAGGATCACCACCTACGCCTTCTATGTGAACCTCTACTCCAGTATCTTCTTCCTCACCGCCCTCAGCATCTTCCGCTACATCTCCATCCTCCACCCGATTTGGTCCCGGAGCGTGGTCACAGTGAGAAGATCCCTGTGGGTCACCCTCGGGATCTGGCTCTTCATCGGCCTGGTGTCTGTCCCCTTCCTTCTCGTTTCCTCCAAGTCAGTGAACGGGACCTGCCGCTGCTTCGAACCATCCAATGTGTCGTGGTCTCAGATCCAGCGGATGAACCACTTTGCATTTGTGGTGGGCTTCCTGCTGCCCTTCCTCACCATCCTGGCTTGCTACACTCGCATTCTGCAGCGCCTGATGGGCTCAGCTGGCACCATGCGGGTGAACACGCGGACTCGCAGGAAATCCACCTACATGATCATCATCGTGATGTCCTCCTTCCTGTTCTGCTTCCTGCCGTACCACGTCATACGGACCATCCACCTCCACATCGTGACAGACGGAGTGTGCCGCGACACTGTCTGGTTTGTGCAGAGAGCTGTTGTGGTGACTATCTGCCTGGCCGCTGCCAACAGCTGTCTCAACCCCGTCCTCTACTACTTTGTCGGCGAGAACTTTCAAAGCACCCTCAAAACCTCCACCATCCTCAAGTCGAGATCCGCATCTTCCGGCAGTGTTGTGTTTGTGGATCACTCACCAGCCACAGTCCCACCAAGCCCCAATGAGCAGGAGCCACTATCAGGCACACGCCAGGAGCAGAAGTGATTGACATCTCTTTGTTTACACTTTAAGATCGAAAGTAACTCCCCTCCTGATACCCCCCAAAGCCTGTCCCACCATCTACAAGGTACAAGTCAGGAGGGGGAGGGAATACTCCCCACTTGCCCCTGGATGGGGGCAGCTCCAACAACACTCAAGAAGCTCGACACCATCCAGGGACAAAGCAGCCTCCGCTTGATTGGCCCCACACCCACAAACACCCCCTCCCTCCCTTACCCACCGACGCTCAGTAACAGCAGTGTGTACCAGCTACAAGATGCACTGCAGAAACTCACCAAAGATCCTCAGGCAGCACCTTCCAAACCCACGGCCACTTCCATCTAGAAGGACAAGGGGCAGCAGGTACATGGGAACCCCACCCCCTGCAAGTTCCCCTCCGAGCCCCTCACCATCCTGACTTGGGAATATATCACCGTTCCCTCAGTGTGGCTGGGTCAGAATCCTGGGATTCCCTCCCTCAGGGACATTGTGGGTCTACCCTCCAGCACATGGACTGCAGCGGGTCAAGAAGGCAGCTCACCCCCACCTTCTCAAGGGGGGCAACTAGGGATGGGGCAAGAAGTACTGGGCCCAGCCAGGGATACCCAAATCCTGTGAATGAATTATTTAAAATAATGTTCCATACCCAAAAGCTGAGCCAAGTCGAACAATGATCTGGTTCTTGTTCAGCTCCTATTCTCCGACATGTGTCCATCAAGTCAGACTCTGCACTGGACTGAGAGATAATTGAATTATAGGTTCTGTTTTTATAAGAAAGATTTTACAAAATTCTGTTCTTTTTTTTGATTCATTGACAAGGGCTTCCAAATCCTACACCCCCTCCTCCCCCCAATCCAGTCTTTCTCCATTTAAATAATCTTCAACTCCTCTCTCCTTCCTGCCATAACCTCACGTTTCCCCACACTCTATCCCATCTACCAAGGTTTTGCCCTTTCCCTGAACCTGTCTCGATCCCTCTGCAGAGTCTCTGTGTCATTCTCACAACTTGCCTTTCTGTCTATTTCTGTGTCTTTCACAAACTCAGTAACTGTATGTTCAGGTTTCTGCTCTGGGTCATTGATCTCTATTGTAAATCGTTGTGGCCCCAGCACTGATCCCTGTGTCAGTCCCCTTGTCCCAGGTTACCAGCCCGAAAAGGTCTCCCTTATCCCAGCTCCATGTCTCCTGTGAGTTAACCAATCCCCTCTCCGTGTTAATGTTCCAATTCCAACGCCATTCGCGGAATAGCTGATACTTGAGTCATGTCAAGAAATTCTAACTACATTACATCCTCAGCATCCCCTTTCTCTGTCCTGCTTGTTACCTGGAAAAGTGTCAGACACACCTTCCCCTTCCTGAGACCACGCTGTCTCTGTTTGATGATCGGATGGATTGCTCAGTGCTCAGCTGTTTCACCCTTTATCCTCGACTCGGCCGTGTTCCCACTAACACATTATGGTCACTAGGCTCTAGTGACCTGTTCATCTCCTCCCCTTCTTCAATAAGGGTGTTACATTGGCAGTTTCACAATCCTCAGGGACCATTCCAGATTCTAAAGATTCCTGGGAGATTACAATGTGTGTGCACCCTCTACCTCGGTAGCTACTTCCTTGATTATCCCAGGATGGATCCCATCAGATCCAGGGGATTGATCAGTCTGTGGCTAGACCAGTTCCTCTGGCTCTTTTTCACCAGTGGTAGTTACTGCGATTACCTCCTCTGCTCCTCGTACCCGGGAATGTTGAGTAATTTTGGAATGCTATTTATGTCTTCTGCTGTGAAGACCAACACGAAGTATTAATTCAGCCTCTGAGCCATTTTCGGGTTGCTCATTATTAATTCCCCAGCCTCATTCCCTGAGGGACGCCTGTTTACTCCGGCTTCTCTCTTCCCCTTTATATATTTTGAGAAGCTCTTGCTGTCTTGCTTGATATTGCTTGCAGGTTTATCAGCAGGTTCTTTTATCCCTTATTATGTCTGGCAACTTTTTGCTGGGATCTGAAACGTTCCCATTTACCACAGGCTTCTCACTCACCTTTCTCACATTTTATATATTTTTTTCAGTTTGATGCTCCAAACTCTGGTTGGCTTAATCTCTTTTTGGAACCCTACTTCCTCACTGGGATGTTCCTCTGTCACTGCTGCTCCTCGCCTTTCCCAGTCCCCTCCAGCCAGTCCTGCTCTCAGTTCTTTCAGCTTATTGAAGCTGATCACAGCTGTTTTGGACTCAGGTTCCTCCCTGTCAAACTGAGTGCTAAATTCTCCTGTGTTATGATCGCTGTTTCCTGGGAGATCTTTTACTCTGAGATCGAATTACTAAAGCTACTTGGTCACATATTGCCAGATCCAAAACACCTGATCCCTGGTTAGAACATAGAATATGGAACAGTACAGCACAGAAACGATGTTGTGCTGGACATGACACCAAATTAAACTAATCCCTTCTGCCTGCCCTTGGCCCATACCCCTGCATTCCTTGCCTATTCCTGTGTTTATCTACAAGCCCCGAAAACGCCCCTGTCATGTCTGCCTCCACCACAACTCCTAGCAGCACAATCCAGTCTCCCTCATATCCTCCTTTCAACGTTCCCCCTCTCAGTTTAAATGCATTGCCCCTATCCATTTCAACGTGGGGAGAAAGAGTCTGACCGTTAACCCCATCCACGCATCTCATGCCAGAGGATGTGGTGGAGGCTGGTACAACTGCAACATTTAAGGGGCATCTGGATGGGTATATGAATAGGAAGGGTTTGGAGGGATATGGGCTGGGTGCTGGCAGGTGGGACTAGATTGGGTTGGGATATCTGGGTCAGCATGGCCACGCTGGGCCGAAGGGTCTGTTTCCATGCTGTACGTCTCTATGACTCTATGTGGCGACCAGAATTGAACGCAATACTCTTTAAATGTAGCTGGACCAAAGGTGCAAGCTGACATCCTGACATTGTGTACTCAATTCCTCAACCAATAAAGACAGCGCTATCCACCTTCTTCAACACCCTATCTACTTGTGGGGCCAATTTCAGGGAGCTATGGACTCGAACCCCAGATCCCTCTGTACATCAGTGCTGTTCAGGACCTGCTATTAACTGGATACTTCTCCTTAACATTTGATTAGATTAGATTACTTACAGTGTGGAAACAGGCCCTTCGGCCCAACAAGTCCACACCGACCCACCGAAGTGCACCCACCCATACCCATTCCCCAACATTTACCCCTTCACCTAACACTACGGGCAATTTAGCATGGCCAATTCACCTGAACCTGCACATCTTTGGACTGTGGGAGGAAACCGGAGCACCCGGAGGAAACCCACGCAGACACGGGGAGAACGTGCAAACTCCACACAGACAGTCACCTGAGGCGGGAATTGAACCCGGGTCTCTGGCGCTGTGAGGCAGCAGTGCTAACCACTGTGCCACCATGCCACCCACCGTGCCGCCCAGTTTGATCTCCCAAAGTGCAGCACCTCACAGTTACCTGGATTAAACTCTACCTGCCATTTCTCCGCCCACGCCTGTAACTGATCTGTAGATCCAAAACTGAATACACTCCCTGATTCCTTCCTCACAGCTTCCTCTGCCAATCTGACTCTCCCAATCGACATGAAGATTAACTGGCCCATGATGAATGTGGTGCTGTCGTTGAGACAGCACAGTGCATTAGGTAAGCCATTGGCTCCCTCTGCAATTTCTGATGCTTCAGAACATCATCAAAGACCCCTCCAACCCTGGAGATAATCCAGCCCCACCCCCCAACGCCTCCCATTGGGCAGAAGATACCTGGCTCAAATGCACGCACCAACACGTTCAAGAACTGCTTTGTCCCCCCCGCTGTGACGGGATTTCTGAATGGACCTCTCCAAATCCAAATTAATGCTGACCTACTCACTGTGCACCTTCTCTGCAGCTATAACATTGTATACCTTGCTGTGTTCAATCACCTATAATGCCCTGTGTATGGTGTAATCTGCCTGTACTGCCCACGAAACAAAACGTTTTCACTGTACCTCGACACATGTGGAATAATAAATCAAATTAAATCAGATATTCGGGTTTATTCTCTGTATGGATTCTGCAGAACGTCTGGAGCATGTTCCTCCACCCGTGACTCCTTTCCGTCCCCCTGTATAGATTCTGCAGTTTCCATTTCTTGTGATTATACTGAGTCCATCCCGTACAAACAACAGCTATCTCACCACCCTTCCCTTCCGAAAAATCACAGACTCGAGGAGATTTATTTCCCAGCTTCATGCTCCTTGTAACTATGTCTCTGTAATCTTTAAAAACACCCGCCAAACCTCCCTCTGTGCTGTTAATTCAACTACTTTGTTCATTCACATAAAGAGCCCTTAATCTGACCCTTTTAACCTGTTTGTACTCTATGGTCACCTTCTCTCCTACTCTGGGTAACCATGGAGCAGTCAGTATCAGACTGGGGTGGACAAACTCAGATTGTACACCACACCAGGTTTATTGGAAATTCCAAACTTTCACCAGATCTGACGAAGGAGCAGCGCTCCCAAAGCTTGTGATTTCAAACGAGTGTGACGGACTCTAACCCAGTGTGGTGTGAATTCTGACCCTGGGGATGGTTATCCAAATGCCTTTTTACATTTCACCCTGTCCCCGACCTCCCCGTGACCCATGTTTAAAGCCCTCTCGACAGCTGAAGATATTCAGTTCTCGAGGAAACTGGCCTCACCCTTGTTCCCCCCCACCCCACCCCCCTCTCATTTATCTCTCCACCCCGGAGGCTCCCTGCCTCTATTCCTGAAGAAGGGCTCATGCCCGAAACGTGGATTTTCCTGCTGCTGGGATGCTGCCTGACCTGCTGTGCTCTTCCAGCACCACAATCTAATCTAGTTCAGGTCCAGCCCAGCAGAATAGAACCCAACAAACTGAAAACCATTCCACTCACACTTGGACTCAAATATTTTAATAATTATTACATTTAACGGACGCCGGGATTTCTAATGATTGGTTTTTTTTGCGTTGTTTCCGACACCCTGATGGTTAAAGGGGCACGATCCTCTTCTGTTAGTTCTCAAGATGTTATGAAACTTGAAAGGGTTCAGAAAAGATTTACAAGGACATTGCCAGGGTTGGAGGGTTTGAGCTACAGGGAGAGGCTGAACAGGATGGGGCTGTTTTCCCTGGAGCGTCAGAGGCTGAGGGGTGACCTTATAGAGGTTTATGCAATTATGAGGGGCATGGAATAGGATAAATAGACAAAGGCTGTTCCCTGGGGTCGGGGAGTCTGGAACTAGAGGGGCATAGGTTTAGGGTGAGAGGGGAAAGATATAAAGGAGACCTCAGGGGCAATATCTTCACACAAAGCGTGGTGCAAGAGGGTCAGTGCTGAGGGAGTGGGCACTGTCGGAGGGTCAGTGCTGAGGGAGCGCCGCACTGTTGGAGGGTCAGTGCTGAGGGAGTGGGCACTGTCGGAGGGTCAGTGCTGAGGGAGTGCCGCATTGTCGGAGGGTCAGTGCTGAGGGAGTGGGCACTGTCGGAGGGTCAGTGCTGAGGGAGCGCCGCACTTTTGGAGGGTCAGTGCTGAGGGAGTGGGCACTGTCGGAGGGTCAGTGCTGAGGGAGTGGGCACTGTCGGAGGGTCAGTGCTGAGGGAGTGGGCACTGTCGGAGGGTCAGTGCTGAGGGAGTGGGCACTGTCGGAGGGTCAGTACTGAGGGAGTGGGCACTGTCGGAGGGTCAGTGCTGAGGGAGTGCCGCACTGTCGGAGGGTCAGTGCTGAGGGAGTGGGCACTGTCAGAGGGTCAGTGCTGAGGGAGTGGGCACTGTCGGAGGGTCAGTGCTGAGGGAGTGCCGCACTGTCGGAGGGTCAGTGCTGAGGGAGCGCCGCACTGTCGGAGGGTCAGTGCTGAGGGAGTGGGCACTGTCATGGGTCAGTGCTGAGGGAGTGGGCACTGTCATGGGTCAGTGCTGAGGGAGTGGGCACTGTCGGAGGGTCAGTGCTGAGGGAGTGGGCCCTGTCGGAGGGTCAGTGCTGAGGGAGTGGGCACTGTCGGAGGGTCAGTGCTGAGGGAGTGCCGCACTGTCGGAGGGTCAGTGCTGAGGGAGTGGGCACTGTTGGAGGGTCAGTGCTGAGGTAGAGGGCACTGTCATGGGTCAGTGCTGAGGGAGTGGGCACTGTCAGAGGGTCAGTGCTAAGGGGATGGGCACTGTCGGAGGGTCAGTGCTGAGGGAGTGAGCACTATCAGTGGGTCAGTGCTGAGGGAGTGGGTACTGTCAGAGGGTCAGTGCTGAGGGGGTGGGCACTGTCGGAGGGTCAGTGCTGAGGGAGTGGGCACTATCAGTGGGTCAGTGCTGAGGGAGTGGGCACTATCAGTGGGTCAGTGCTGAGGGTGTGCCGCACTGTCGGAGGGTCAGTCCTGAGGGAGTGCCGCACTGTCGGAGGGTCAGTGCTGAGGGAGTGTCGCACTGTCGGAGGGTCAGTGCTGAGGGAGTGCCGCACTGTCGGAGGGTCAATGCTGAGGGAGTGTCGCACTGTTGGAGGGTCAGTGCTGAGGGAGTGGGCACTGTCGGAGGGTCAGTGCTGAGGGAGTGGACTCTGTTGGAAGGTCAGTGCTGAGGGAGTGGGCCCTGTCAGAGGGTCAGTGCTGAGGGGGTGGGCACTGTCAGAGGGTCAATGCTGAGGGAGTGGGCACTGTCGGAGGGTCATTGCTGAGGCAGTGGGCACTGTCGGAGGGTCAGTGCTGAGGGAGCACTGCACTGTCGAAGGGTTAGTGCTGAGGGAGTGCCGCACTGTTGGAGGGTCAGTGCTGAGGGAGTACCACACTGTCGGAGGGTCAGTGCTGAGGGAGAGCCGCACTGTCGGAGGGTCAGTGCTGAGGGAGTGGGCACTGTCAGAGGTTCAATGTGAGGGAGTGGGCACTGTCGGAGGGTCAGTGCTGAGGGAGTGCCGCACTGTCGGAGGGTCAGTGCTGAGGGAGTGGGCACTGTCGGAGGGTCAGTGCTGAGGGAGTGGCACTGTCGGTGGGTCAGTGCTGAGGGTGTGCCGCACTGTCGGAGGGTCAGTGCTGAGGGTGTGCCACACTGTCGGAGGGTCAGTGCTGAGGGAGTGTCACACTGTCGGAGGGTCAGTGCTGAGGGAGTGTCGCACTGTCGGAGGGTCAGTGCTGAGGGAGTGGGCACTGTCAGAGGGTCAGTGCTGAGGGAGTGCCGCACTGTTGGAGGGTCAGTGCTGAGGGAGTGGGCACTGTCGGAGGGTCAGTGCTGAGGGAGTGGGCACTGTCGGAGGGTCAGTGCTGAGGGAGTGGACTCTGTTGGAAGGTCAGTGCTGAGGGAGTGGGCCCTGTCAGAGGGTCAGTGCTGAGGGAGTGGGCACTGTCGGAGGGTCAGTGCTGAGGGAGTGGGCACTGTCGGAGGGTCAGTGCTGAGGGAGTGGGCACTGTCGGAAGGTCGGTGCTGAGGGAGTGTGCACTGCCGGAGGGTCAGTACTGAGGGAGTGGGCATTGTCGGGGTGTCAGTGCTGAGGGAGTGCCGCAGTGTCAGAGGGTCAGTGCTGAGGGAATGGGCACTGTCAGAGGGTCAATGCTGAGGGAGTGGGCATGTCAGAGGGTCAGTGCTGAGGGAGTGGGCACTGTCGGAGGGTCAGTGCTGAGGGAGTGGGCACTGTCGGAGGGTCAGTGCTGAGGGAGCACTGCACTGTCGAAGGGTTAGTGCTGAGGGAGTGCCGCACTGTCAGAGGGTCAGTGCTGAGGAAGTACCACACTGTCGGAGGGTCAGTGCTGAGGGACGGGCACTGTCAGAGATTCATGTGAGGGCATGTGCACTCTGAGGAAGTGCCGCACTGTCGGTGGCTCAGTGCTGAGGGAGTGCCGCACTGTCAGAGATTCATGTGAGGGCATGTGCACTCTGAGGGAGTGCCGCACTGTCGGAGGCTCAGTGCTGAGGGAGTGCCGCACTGTCAGAGGGTCAGTGCTGAGGGAGTGGGCACTGTCGGAGGGTCAGTGCTGAGGGAGTGGGCACTGTCAGAGGATCAGTATTGAGGCAGTGGGCACTGTCGGAGGGTCAGTGCTGAAGGAGTGGGCACTGTCGGAGGTTCAGTGCTGAGGGAGTGCCGCACTGTCGGAGGGTCAGTGCTGAGGGTGTGCCGCACTGTCGGAGGGTCAGTGCTGAGGGAGTGTCGCACTGTCGGAGGGTCAGTGCTGAGGGAGTGGGCACTGTCGGAGGGTCAGTGCTGAGGGAGTGGGCACTGTCGGAGGGTCAGTGCTGAGGGAGAGCCGCACTGTCGGAGGGTCAGTGCTGAGGGAGTGCCGCACTGTCGGAGGGTCAGTGCTGAGGGAGTGGGCACTGTCGGAGGGTCAGTGCTGAGGGAGCGGACAGTGTCAGAGGGTCAGTGCTGAGGGAGTGGACACTGTCAGAGGGTCAGTGCTGAGGGAGTGGACACTGTCAGAGGGTCAGTGCTGTGGGAGCGGACAGTGTCAGAGGGTCAGTGCTGAGGGAGTGGACACTGTCAGAGGGTCAGTGCTGAGGGAGTGGGCACTGTCGGAGAGTCAGTGCTGAGGGAGTGGGCACTGTCGGAGGGTCAGTGCTGAGGGAGTGCCGCACTGTCAGAGGGTCAGTGCTGAGGGAGTGGACACTGTCAGAGGGTCAGTGCTGTGGGAGCGGACAGTGTCAGAGGGTCAGTGCTGTGGGAGCGGACAGTGTCAGAGGGTCAGTGCTGTGGGAGCGGACAGTGTCAGAGGGTCAGTGCTGTGGGAGCGGACAGTGTCAGAGGGTCAGTGCTGAGGGAGTGCCGCACTGTCGGAGGGTCAGTGCTGAGGGAGTGGGCACTGTCGGAGGGTCAGTGCTGAGGGAGCGGACAGTGTCAGAGGGTCAGTGCTGAGGGAGTGGACACTGTCAGAGGGTCAGTGCTGAGGGAGTGGACACTGTCAGAGGGTCAGTGCTGTGGGAGCGGACAGTGTCAGAGGGTCAGTGCTGAGGGAGTGGACACTGTCAGAGGGTCAGTGCTGAGGGAGTGGACACTGTCAGAGGGTCAGTGCTGTGGGAGCGGACAGTGTCAGAGGGTCAGTGCTGAGGGAGTGGACACTGTTGGAGGGTCAGTGCTGAGGGAGTGGACACTGTCAGAGGGTCAGTGCTGAGGGAGTGGACACTGTCAGAGGGTCAGTGCTGTGGGAGCGGACAGTGTCAGAGGGTCAGTGCTGAGGGAGTGCCGCACTGTCGGAGGGTCAGTGCTGAGGGAGTGGACACTGTCAGAGGGTCAGTGCTGTGGGAGCGGACAGTGTCAGAGGGTCAGTGCTGTGGGAGCGGACAGTGTCAGAGGGTCAGTGCTGTGGGAGCGGACAGTGTCAGAGGGTCAGTGCTGAGGGAGTGGACACTGTCAGAGGGTCAGTGCTGAGGGAGTGGACAGTGTCAGAGGGTCAGTGCTGAGGGAGTGCCGCACTGTCAGAGGGTCAGTGCTGAGGGAGTGGACAGTGTCAGAGGGTCAGTGCTGAGGGAGTGCCGCACTGTCAGAGGGTCAGTGCTGAGGGAGTGGACAGTGTCAGAGGGTCAGTGCTGTGGGAGCGGACAGTGTCAGATGGGTTGCCCCATTAACTACTGATGACTCCATGGTGAGGATTCTGATGAAGGATTCCAGACTGTTCTCCGAATGAATCTTTTGCGGCAGGAATTGCTGCAGGAGCTAATGTCAGTTCTTTGGTCCACAGAGAGCTGCAGGTCCATTGGGAATCTGATTACTCCCTGTGTGTAACCTTCTCTGAAACACTGACAGGGAGCTGAGCGAATCGATCTCTATTCTGTCATCCTGACTGTGTCGTTGGCTGTGGATGCTGAGAATTTACTTTGTCGTATTAAATGACCCAGTGTGTCCACATCTCTCTGTGCTCCCCACCTGTCCTCCCTGAATAATGCCACAAAATCTGTGTGTGATGGAAATAGACAGCTCTCAGGGTCTCAACACTGCATCCACAATCCTGGCGACAGTGTAGAGGGAGCTTTACTCTGTATCTAACCCCGTGCTGTCCCTGTCCTGGGAGTGTTTGATGGGGGACAGTGTAGAGGGAGCTTTACTCTGTATCTAACCCCGTGCTGTCCCTGTCCTGGGAGTGTTTGATGGGGGGAACAGTGTAGAGGCAGCTTTACTCTGTATCTAACCCTGTGCTGTCCCTGTGTCCTGGCAGTGTTTGATGGGGGGGGGTGGGACAGTGTAGAGGGAGCTTTACTCTGTGTCTAACCCCGTGCTGTCCCTGTCCTGGGAGTGTTTGATGGGGGGACAGTGTAGAGGGAGCTTTACTCTGTATCTAACCCCGTGCTGTCCCTGTCCTGGGAATGTTTGATGGGGGGGACAGTGTAGAGGGAGCTTTACTCTTTATCTAACCCCGTGTTGTCCCTGTCCCTGGGAGTGTTTGAAGGAGGGGACAGTGTAGAGGGAGCTTTACTCTGCATCTAACCCCGTGCTGTCCCTGTCCCTGGGAGTGTTTGAAGGAGGGGACAGTGTAGAGGGAGCTTTACTCTTTATCTAACCCCGTGTTGTCCCTGTCCTGGGCAATCAGAGTCTTTGAATAAAAGTGCAGACTGATAATGCAGTGCAGTAATAATTGGATTATTACTTTCATACAGACCCACGTGACATCCCGGTAATTAATCGAGACCTTTATAAATAACATAAATACAGGCGACCAGGATAAATAACAGAGTACCGTTGCACAACGCAGGACCCAGTCATTTTGTAACCACTGCAGATCCATTGGAAAATACAGAAGTGTTCATTTCTGCTGAGAGACCATTCTCTACATTGTCGAACTGGTTTGAGATTAACCAGGAGTCATCGGTTCTCTCCAAGTTTCTACACGACGCTCAGTTTGGAGTTCACTGCCTCAGGGTGTCGTTGGGTGCACTCAGTACCTGGGGGTGAGATGGAAGCAGTGTGCACAAGCAGTGAGCTGTTTATCTGAATACCCAGGATCAGTCTCTCCCCACTCCCTGCGTCCATACACCTAACAGCCATCATCTTCAAAGACCCCTCTCACTCCCTGCACTCCCCCCCCCCCCCACCCCCCCTCATCACTGTGCTCTAAAGATTGGACGTTGGACCGAGTGGATTAATGAAAGGTATTGTGTTTTGGTTGGATTTATATAATTAATGGGAGGGTCCTGGGCAGTGCTTAAGACCAGAGAGGGACCGAGGGATTCAGCGTTATAATTCTTTGAAGTTTGACAGGGTGGTTCAGAAAGCAACGCTTCCCTTCATTGCTCAGAGTTAACAATCCCACAAACACCAGGTTATAGTCCAACAGGTTTATTTGGAAGCACTAGCTTTCAGAGCGACGCTCCTTCATCAGGAAGCTTGTTACTTCCAATTAAACCTGTCAGACTATAACCTGGTGTTGTGTAGTTTTTAACTTCGTCCATCCCAGTCCAACACCGGCTCCTCCACATCCTGGTTCAGGCCACTGAGGGTAGGAGTTGGCGATGTCACCTTGGGGTTGTACAGGAATTTGGTGAGGCCTCATCTGGAGTACCATGTGCAGTTTCTGATCGTCCTGTTAGAGGAAGGATATTATTAAACTGGAGAGGGTTCAGAAGAGATTTACCAGGATGTTCTCAGGACCGGAGGGCTTTAGTTACAAGGAGAGGCCGGAGAGACTGGGATTGCTGTCACTGGAGTGTAGGAGGCTGAGGGCTATCCTTGTGAGGAGTAGGGAGAGTTAACGGTAGCTGTCTTTTCCTGAGGAGGGGTGTGGCACTTAAAGACCAGGGGGCACATATTTAAGTTGAGAGGAGAGAAATTGAAAAAATACATGAGGGGCAAGTTTTTCCACAGAGGGTGGTTCATACAAACACAGTAAATAGCTAGAAGACGAGGCCATTCGGCCATCCGAGCGTTCCCAGTATGATGGTGGTTGACCATGCAATCTCAGTGTCGCTCACCCATCCTCTCCCCATCCCCCTTGATCCCTTTCGTCACCTCCAGCTCCCTCTGGAACGTATCCAATGAACCTGCCCCAACTGCTTCATGTGGGAGAGAATTCCACAGCTTCCCAACTCTGAGGAAAGAGATTCTTCCCCGTCTCAGTCCGGAATGGCCTCCCTCTTATTCCAAGACCGTGGCGTTCCTAGTTCTGGACTCCCCACAATTTTGGGAACCATCTTTCTCCGTCTAACCTGTCCAGTCCCATCAGGATTTTATATGTTTTGATGAAATCCCGCCCCCCTCAATTTCCTAAATTCCAGCCAGTCCAAGCCCAGTGTGTCCAGTCAATCCTCATATGTCACATGGGTAGGTGTGGGGACAGATATTTGGACTAGTACAAGAACAGGAAAGGTTTGGAGGGACATGGGTCAGGAGCAGGCAGGTGGGACTGGTTTAGTTTGGGAACATGGTCGGCATGGACTGGTTGACTCTATAACTTTTGGAGAATTCAGTGAAACCACTCGAACGTTACCTGTTGAAGAACCATCAGTGGATCAGATCATAGACGTCATACAGCAACATCCAGACAGTATACAGCGTAGAGGAAGCTTTACTCTGTATCTAACCCCGTTCTGTCCCTGTCCCTGGGAGTGTTTGATGGGGGGACAGTGTAGAGGGAGCTTTACTCTGTATCTAACCCCGTGCTGTCCCTGTCCCTGGGAGTGTTTGATGGGGGGACAGTGTAGAGGAAGCTTTACTCTGTATCTAACCCCGTGCTGTCCCTGTCCCTGTCCCTGGGAGTGTTTGATGGGGGGACAGTGTAGAGGCAGCTTTACTCTGTATCTAACCCCGTGCTGTCCCTGTCCCTGGGAGTGTTTGATGGGGGAACAGTGTAGAGAAAGCTTTACCCTGTATCTAACCCCGTGCTGTCCCTGTCCTGGGAGTGTTTGATGGGAGAACAGTGTAGAGGAAGCTTTACCCTGTATCTAACCCCGTGCTGTCCCTGTCCTGGGAGTGTTTGATGGGGGGACAGTGTAGAGGGAGCTTTACTCTGTATCTAACACCGTGCTGTCCCTGTCCTGGGAGTGTTTGATGGGGGGACAGTGTAGAGGGAGTGTTACCGTGTCTCTAACCCCGTGCTGTCCCTGTCCCCAGGGGTGTGTGATGGGGTATTTGTACGAACCTATCAGAGTGTTCCCCCTCAGCATCCCAATGAGCTCATGGCTCCAATCCTGTCCATCTTGACACCGAAACAGTTCGATGAAGAGCGTTTCCTGGTCCTGCCCCTGAACGTTTTCTGATGATTCATGAAATCGTTGAAGAAACGTTTCCAGGCTCGGTCACTCTCACTCTGAGTGTCCGTCCCTGAGTCCCGAGAGGCCCTGGGACTGCCCTGAGTCTCTGTTAGCCTTCTCTCCCCGTCGGCCTGGAATCCAGCTGCTCCCTTGGGATCTGCCGGCTCATTCCCCAGCACCTGCTGAGGGAGACAACATCAAACAGCCCATTGGACACTGTCTGAACCTCAACCCCGTCATGTCCGCCCATTCGACTCCTCTTCCCCCATGCTATGTGCTGCACCAAGCTGCAGAAAGGATGGTCACACAGTAAAACACGACGGGACTCTGCGTTTCAAATTTCCAACTTTGGAATAAAGTTGGAGCCAGTCTCGGCCAAGTGCACAGCATGATCCCAGACTTGGGAAGGACGTCCCTCAGCACTGACTATCCAACACCGCCCCACTCCCTCAGCGCTGACCATCCGACAGTGCGGCACTCCCTCAGCGCTGACCCTCCGACAGCACCCACTCCCTCATCAATGACCCTCCGATAGTGCCCACTCCCTCAGCACTGACCCTCCGACAGTGCCCACTCCCTCAGCACTGACCCTCCGACAGCACCCACTCCCTCATCAATGACCCTCCAATAGTGCCCACTCCCTCAGCACTGACCCTCTGACAGTGCCCGCTCCCTCAGCGCTGACCCTCCGACAGCACCCACTCCCTCATCAATGACCCTCCGATAGTGCCCACTCCCTCAGCACTGACCCTCCGACAGTGCCCACTCCCTCAGCACTGACCCTCCGACAGTGCACACTCCCTCAGCATTGACCCTCCGACAGTGCCCACTCCCTCAGCACTGACCATCCGACAGTGCACACTCCCTCAGCATTGACCCTCTGACAGTGCCCACTCCCTCAGCACTGACCCTCCCACAGTGCCCACTCCCTCAGCACTGACCCTCCGACAGTGCCCACTCCCTCAGCGCTGACCCTCCGACAGTGCCCACTCCCTCAGCACTGACCCTCCGACAGTGCCCACTCCCTCAGCACTGACCCTCCGACAGTGCCCACTCCCTCAGCACTGACCCTCCGACAGTGCCCACTCCCTCAGCACTGACCCTCCGACAGTGCCCACTCCCTCAGCGCCCTCCCCCCCACAGTGCCGTGAGTGAGGTTATGATGTGGAGGATAGATTGATCTCGGAGCTGAGCTGCTGTTTGAGATGAATCTTCCCAATTCCCTCCAAATGGAGGAGGCTGTGGTCTCACTCTCAGCTCTGGAACACAAACACATCTCGGATGTTCACAGATCCCTGGGATACCCCTGAGCTGTGTCAGTTACTGCACTATCCCCCGTGACTGCACATCTGCAGTCCACAGTTTGTGAGAACTTCCAGGTCGAAAGAGGCGCTAGACAAATGCAAGTCAATATTTGAACCCAAGCTCCGTCCCAGTAGTGTGACCCCCCCCCCCCCCCCCGACCCCTCTCTCTCTCTCTCTCTCGGTGTGGAGGGTATCCCTGGGGGTTGGGACTGGCCCCTGTGGGACACGCCAGTGTGAGAGTGGGGAACTCACCGTGTGTCTGCGGTGGGGCTCTGGTCTCCCCTGGACCACAGTCAGCCAGAGGAAGCAAGCAGCAAGGAGCCAGCACTGGGTCACCATCCTGTCCCAACGCCTTCAGCCGAATCTCAACACCGACAGCGATCTGCTCTCTCTCCGTCTCTGTCTCTCCCACTGTCTGCCTCTGTCTCTGAGGTTCGACTCACTCTCCCTCTGTCCCCCCCCAACAAGTGGCTGAACTCCCTTTTAAACACTGGAGTTGACGTAAATCTCAGAAGGTGTGCAGTTTCCATGGAGACGGAGCCCAGGCCCACCACCCCCAGAGTTATTTGTTTGGGATTCTCAGCCCCCTCTCCTCTCCCCGTCCCCTCCCCTCCCCAGGCAGTGCCCACCCCCCTCTGTCTGAAGGACGAATCTCATTCACAAACTTCACACAGGGTCAGAGGACCGGCACTGACCACTGCTCCGAGCTAGGATGGCCGGGGTCACTCCAAGCTGTCCCACAGTGTGGCCCAAACCTGCCCTGCACACATCAGTCAGAAACCAACCCACACTGCATTGTCTTAACAACAACCCACATTCACTTAGCACCTTAACAAGGATACATCCTGATTGGGGTCCTCAGCACCATCGCCGGACAGACCAGCCAGTGAGCTGCACTACTCCCTCAGCACTGACCCTCCAACAGTGCGGCGCTCCCTCAGCACTGACCCTCCTTCAGTGCCCACTCCCTCAGCACTGACCCTCCGACAGCGCCCACTCCCTCAGCACTGACCCTCCGACAGTGCCCACTCCCTCTGCACTGACCCTCCGACAGTGCGGCACTCCCTCAGCACTGACCCTCCGACATGCAGCACTCCGTCAGCACTGACCCTCCGACAGTGCGGCACTCCCTCAGCACTGACCCTCCGACAGTGCAGTGCTCCCTCAGCACTGACCCTCCGACAGTGCCCACTCCCTCAGCACTGACCCTCCGACAATGCCCACTCCCTCAGCATTGACCCTCCGACAGTGCAGTGCTCCCTCAGCACTGACCCTCCGACAGTGTGGCACTCCCTCAGCATTGACCCTCCGACAGTGCCCGCTCCCTCAGCACTGACCCTCCGACAGTGCGGGACTCCCTCAGTACTGACCCTCCGACAGTGCGGGACTCCCTCAGCACTGACCCTCCGACAATGCGGCACTCCCTCAGCACTGACCCTCCGACAGTGCGGCACTCCCTCAGCACTGACCCTCCGACAGTGCGACACTCCCTCAGCACTGACCCTCCGACAGTGCGGCACTCCCTCAGCACTGACCCTCCGACAATGCCCACTCCCTCAGCATTGACCCTCCGACAGTGCAGTGCTCCCTCAGCACTGACCCTCCAACAGTGCCCACTCCCTCAGCACTGACCCTCCGACAGTACGGGACTCCCTCAGTACTGACCCTCCGACAGTGCGGGACTCCCTCAGCACTGACCCTCCGACAGTGCGGCACTCCCTCAGCACTGACCCTCCGACAGTGCGGCACTCCCTCAGCACTGACCCTCCGACAGTGCGGCACTCCCTCAGCACTGACCCTCCGACAGTGCGGGACTCCCTCAGTACTGACCCTCCGACAGTGCGGGACTCCCTCAGCATTGACCCTCCGACAGTGCCCACTCCCTCAGCACTGACCCTCCGACAGTACGGGACTCCCTCTGCACTGACCCTCCGACAGTACGGGACTCCCTCAGCACTGACCCTCCGACAGTACGGGACTCCCTCAGCACTGACCCTCTGACAGTGCGGCACTCCCTCAGCACTGACCCTCCGACAGTGCGGCACTCCCTCAGCACTGACCCTCCGACAGTGCGGCACTCCCTCAGCACTGACCCTCCGACAGTGCGGGACTCCCTCAGTACTGACCCTCCGACAGTGCACACTCCCTCAGCACTTACCCTCCGACAGTGCGGCACTCCCTCAGTAATTACCCTCCGACAGTGCAGCACTCCCTCAGCACTGACCCTCCGACAGTGCGGCACTCCCTCAGCACTGACCCTCCAACAGTGCCCACTCCCTCAGCACTGATCCTCTGACAGTGCGGCGCTCCCTCAGCACTGACCCTCCGACAGTGCCCACTCCCTCAGCACTGACTCTCCGACAGCGCCCACTCCCTCAGCACTGACCCTCCGACAGTGCCCACTCCCTCTGCACTGACCCTCCGACAGTGCAGTGCTCCCTCAGCACTGACCCTCCGACAGTGCCCACTCCCTCAGCACTGACCCTCCGACAATGCCCACTCCCTCAGCATTGACCCTCCGACAGTGCAGTGCTCCCTCAGCACTGACCCTCCGACAGTATGGCACTCCCTCAGCATTGACCCTCCAACAGTGCCCACTCCCTCAGCACTGACCCTCCGACAGTGCGGGACTCCCTCAGTACTGACCCTCCGACAGTGCGGGACTCCCTCAGCACTGACCCTCCGACAATGCGGCACTCCCTCAGCACTGACCCTCCGACAGTGCGGCACTCCCTCAGCACTGACCCTCCGACAGTGCGGGACTCCCTCAGCACTGACCCTCCAACAGTGCGGCACTCCCTCAGCACTGACCCTCCGACAGTGCGGGACTCCCTCAGCACTGACCCTCCGACAGTGCGGCACTCCCTCAGCACTGACCCTCCCACAGTGCGGCACTCCCTCAGCACTGACCCTCGACAGTGCGGCACTCCCTCAGCACTGATCCTCCGACAGTGCGGGACTCCCTCAGCATTGACCCTCCGACAGTGCCCACTCCCTCAGCACTGACCCTCCGACAGTACGGGACTCCCTCAGCACTGACCCTCCGACAGTACGGGACTCCCTCAGCACTGACCCTCCGACAATGCGGCACTCCCTCAGCACTGACCCTCTGACAGTGCGGCACTCCCTCAGCACTGACCCTCCGACAGTGCGGCACTCCCTCAGCACTGACCCTCCGACAGTGCAGCACTCCCTCAGCACTGACCCTCCGACAGTGCGGGACTCCCTCAGTACTGACCCTCCGACAGTGCACACTCCCTCAGCACTGACCCTCCGACAGTGCGGCACTCCCTCAGTAATTACCCTCCGACAGTGCAGCACTCCCTCAGCACTGACCCTCCGACAGTGCGGCACTCCCTCAGCACTGACCCTCCGACAGTGCGGGACTCCCTCAGCACTGACCCTCCAACAGTGCGGCACTCCCTCAGCACTGACCCTCCGACAGTGCGGGACTCCCTCAGCACTGACCCTCCGACAGTGCGGCACTCCCTCAGCACTGACCCTCCCACAGTGCGGCACTCCCTCAGCACTGACCCTCGACAGTGCGGCACTCCCTCAGCACTGATCCTCCGACAGTGCGGGACTCCCTCAGCATTGACCCTCCGACAGTGCCCACTCCCTCAGCACTGACCCTCCGACAGTACGGGACTCCCTCAGCACTGACCCTCCGACAGTACGGGACTCCCTCAGCACTGACCCTCCGACAATGCGGCACTCCCTCAGCACTGACCCTCTGACAGTGCGGCACTCCCTCAGCACTGACCCTCCGACAGTGCGGCACTCCCTCAGCACTGACCCTCCGACAGTGCGGCACTCCCTCAGCACTGACCCTCCGACAGTGCGGGACTCCCTCAGTACTGACCCTCCGACAGTGCACACTCCCTCAGCACTGACCCTCCGACAGTGCGGCACTCCCTCAGTAATTACCCTCCGACAGTGCAGCACTCCCTCAGCACTGACCCTCCGACAGTGCGGCACTCCCTCAGCACTGACCCTCCAACAGTGCCCACTCCCTCAGCACTGATCCTCTGACAGTGCCCACTCCCTCAGCACTGACCCTCCGACAGTGCGGCACTCCCTCAGCACTGACCCTCCGACAGTGCGGCACTCCCTCAGCACTGACCGTCCGACAGTGCCCACTCCCTCAGCACTGACCCTCCGACAGTGCCCACTCCCTCAGCACTGACCCTCCGACAGTGCCCACTCCCTCAGCACTGACCCTCCGACAGTGCGGCACTCCCTCAGCACTGACCCTCCGACAGTTTATCTGGGTAGTGGAGTGTATCAGGGTGGTGAGGGGGTGTGGGGAGATATATCTGGTTGTGGTGGGTCGTTTCTGCCAGTCACTGAGGGACAGCGATTGCCAGGTGAGAGTTGTGAGGGGTTTGGGAGGCCTGATGCATTCTGAATTGGAGCTGATCGGCTTGGGTTTCAAGGGCAATTTGACCATGATTGAGTGGAATGGGATAGTCTGAGTGGGCTGATTGGCCTCTGCTGCTGTGCATTGTCCAATATTGTCAAACCTTGCAGCCCGTGGCCTGTGGGTCTGCCTTTGAATTGACCGTACCACCCAGTCTGTCCGTCACTCTGCACCCTCCCTCTGTCCCCCACCCCCACAGGCCGGGTCACTAGACTTACCCTGACACCTTTATTGTCCACGTCTTTCATTCTGCCCCTTTGTCTGATCTTGATCATTCTTCAGAAACTCCCAGCCATAAAGGTTTGGGACGGTCCTGTGTCTGTGTGAGTGTTACCCTGGAGACTGGAAATTCTCGTCAATCCTTCTTCTCTGCTTTTTTTCCTCCCCTTTCTGACGGGGTGTCTGTGTCCTGGGATCCTCGCTGTCTCCCACAGTCAATCTGAAACCTTTGGACTGAGGGCCTGCGATTATTCCTTCAGGAATACCAGCAGCAGCTCTCTCTCTCTCTCTCCCTCTCTCCCAGCACATACTGTTCCCATCCCAGCTCATCTACTAACTGGACAGGTCTGATCTCAGACTAAAACCTGCCTCGAGAGATCATATTTTGTTCTGTTCTATTTACTGTAGTTGTCCTCAATACAAGACCAGTCGACAACGGGGCAGATTTGGTTTTAATAATAAAACAGTTTATTTTGCAGAACAAAAATTAAATAAAATCAACCCAGCTATTTCCATAGAAAACACAACTTGAAAGAGTTCAAACTATAAACTATAAAGTAATACCAACACCGTCATTTTACAATTCTCAAATACCAGAGAGAATTCCATTCTCTATCACAGCGACACCTCACGTACATGTTCCCATCAGTTCCCAACTTTGAGAGTTTGAGAGTCATTGCTGAAAATGTGTTGCTGGAAAAGCGCAGCAGGTCAGGCAGCATCCAAGGAGCAGGAGGATCGACGTTTCGGGCATGAGCCCCTCTTCAGGAATGAGGAAAGTGTGTCCAGCAGGCTAAGATAAAAGGTAGAGAGGAGGGACTTGGGGGAGGGGCCTTGGGAATGCGATAGGTGGAAGGAGGTTAAGGTGAGGGTGATAGGCCGGAGAGGGGGTGGGGACGGAGAGGTCAGGAAGAAGATTGCAGGTTAGGAAGGTGGTGCTGAGTTCGAGGGTTGGGACTGAGACAAGGTGGGGTGTTAATTTCATTTCTTTGAGACTTTGGAATTTGAATGGTGTTGTGTGGAATTTGGTCTGTGTGAATAAGGGAGTTTATTGATTAATTAATCAGCATTTCTGAAGCTGTGATATTTGTAAAAGTCAGAACGAGAGAGAGGGAGAGAGAATCCCTGCAGTAAGACTGAGAATCTGTTTCCCTCGTGAGAGTTTTCCAATCGGTCTGAGGTAACTTGGGAAAACGCTAGCTTGTTTTCCATTTGGAAGAATGAGGAATTGGATTCTTTCCTTCGTGGATTCAGTCTGCAGGCGCCCGGGTCACAGTTCAATATATGGGGAAGGAGTTAGATGAGGAAAGCCAGGAAATAGAGGAATGGTTTTGGTTGAAGACTCCAGCTCAGTTGTGCTTGGTTAGTGACCTGAAGGTGTTATTTGATTTTAAGAAAACTTAAACTCAGTTCTGTCTCTCATCAAGACAATGACTCTCAAACTTCGAGGAGAAAGTGAGGACTGCAGATGCTGGAGACCAGAGCTGAAAATGTGTTGCTGGAAAAGCGCAGCAGGTCAGGCAGCATCCAAGGAGCAGGAGAATCCTGAAGAAGGGCTGATGCCCGAAACGTCGATTCTCCTGCTCCTTGGATGCTGCCTGACCTGCTGCGCTTTTCCAGCAACACATTTTCAGCTCTGGTTGTATAATTGGACCTGTACCCCAAAGCCCCAGAGTAATGTCCTTGGTTTGAACCCTACCGTTGGTAAAATAAGGACACAATGAAATCTGACGTTAATAGTAACCAGGCAACCTCCTGCTGATTGTCGTCAAATCCCTGTGGTTCACTCATGTCCGTTAGGGAAACACGATACCATCCTTTCCCCAGTCTGGCTTACATGTGACTCCAGACCACAGCCCAATGTGGCTGATTCTTACCTACCCTCTGGAATGGTCCAGGGAGACCTTCGATCAAGGGGTCATTAAGGGCAGGTCTTAGTGAGTGACATCCCCCTATCCCCCTGTGAAAGGATGTGAAAATGTAGGCACATTGGGAGAGAGGTTGACTCACTCTCGCAAACAGGAGAGGAAACCCAGTGTTAGCTCATTGCATTTGGCTAGCGTCCTCCAGCCGGTGGGTGAGACTGGGCCATGGAAACATTAGCTGGCATCAGAGGCGAGCTGAGACTCAGCCCAACACAGTGTCTCAGTGGTTAGCACTGCTGCCCCCCAGGACAAAGTGAGGACTGCAGATGCTGGAGATCAGAGCTGAAAATGTGTTGCTGGAAAAGCGCAGCAGGTCAGGCAGCATCCAAGGAGCAGGAGAATCGATGTTTTGGGCATGAGCCCCAGGATTCCCCCCTCGGGTGACTGACTGTGTGGAGTTTGCACATTCTCCCCGTGTCTGTGTGGGTTTCCTCCGGGTGCTCCAGTTTCCTCCCACAGTCCAAAGATGTGCAGGTTAGGGTGGGTTGGCTGTGGGAAATTGTTCCATAGTGTCCAGGGATGTGCAGGTTAGGGTGGATTGGCCATGGGAAATTGTCCCATAGTGCCCAGGGATGTGCAGGTTAGGGTGGGTTGGCTGTGGGAAATTGTTCCATAGTGTCCAGGGATGTGCAGGTTAGGGTGGGTTGGCCATGGGAAATTGTCCCATAGTGTCCAGGGATGTGCAGGTTAGGGTGGATTGGCCATGGGAAATTGTCCCATAGTACCCAGGGATGTGCAGGTTAGGGTGGATTGGCCATGGGAAATTGTCCCATAGTGCCCAGGGATGTGCAGGTTAGGGTGGATTGGCCGTGGGAAATTGTCCCATAGTGCCCAGGGATGTGCAGGTTAGGGTGGATTGGTCATGGGAAATTGTCCCATAGTGCCCAGGGATGTGCAGGTTAGGGTAGATTGGCCATGGGAAATTGTCCCATAGTGTCCAGGGATGTGCAGGTTAGGGTGGATTGGCCATGGGAAATTGTCCCATAGTGTCCAGGGATGTGCAGGTTAGGGTGGATTGGTCATGGGAAATTGTCCCATAGTGTCCAGGGATGTGCAGGTTAGGGTGGATTGGCCATGGGAAATTGTCCCATAGTGCCCAGGGATGTGCAGGTTAGGGTGGATTGGTCGTGGGAAATTGTCCCATAGTGCCCAGGGATGTGCAGGTTAGGGTGGATTGGTCGTGGGAAATGCAGGGAAAAGGTAGGTTTGGGTGGATGTTCTTTGGAGGGTCAGTGTGGATTCGATGGGCCGAATGGCCTGCTCCCACACTGTAGGGGATTCCATGATTCTTTACCTTGGTAACTGGAATTATGAAGCTCAGGAGCAGAGGGGTGTGTGCTGAGTGGGTGCAGTGCACTCAGTCCCTGTGTCAGCAGGAGTGAGGGGGGCAGTGGGGTCAGGGTCAGTAACAGAGTGACACTAATGAGCTCAGCTCCCTCCTGAGTGACCACACGCCGGGATTCGGTGTGACATGGGGAAAGGCTCGAATTCCTCCTTTCAAAAGGCCAGCCCTCGCTGGGAGAGAGGCGTCCCACGCAGAGCTGGATGATGAGGCAGTACCGGCTCTCTGTGGAGCGACTAGACAAACTTATTCCTCATTAATGCTCTCGATTGAACAAACCCTGTTCCCATTAACACAGGCAGCGGGAGGGAATATTCAGGAGCTGCAGGGGGTTAGGGAGGATACTGCCTGACTCAGCCCACCGTGCTGAGCACATACACTCACACAGCCCTCCGTACATACATACCCCAGGGAGGAGGGACGTGAGCAACAAGACCAGAGACTCAGTGTCACAGCTTAAACTAAATTACCCTCCGTCTGGCCCTCTCTGGATGGGGGACAGTGTAGAGGGAGCTTTACTCTGTATCTAACCCCGCGCTGTCCCTGTCCCTGGGAGTGTTTGATGGGGGACAGTGTAGAGGGAGCTTTACTGTGTATCTAACCCCGTGCTGTCCCTGTCCCTGGGAGTGTTTGATGGGGGGGACAGTGTAGAGGGAGCTTTACTCTGTATCTGAGTCCTTGCTGTCCCTGTCCTGGGAGTGTTTGATGGGGGGACAGTGTAGAGAGAGCTTTACTCTGTATCTAACCCCGCGCTGTCCCTGTCCCTGGGAGTGTTTGATGGGGGGACAGTGTAGAGGGAGCTTTACTGTGTATCTAACCCCGTGCTGTCCCTGTCCCTGGGAGTGTTTGATGGGGGGGACAGTGTAGAGGGAGCTTTACTCTGTATCTGAGTCCTTGCTATCCCTGTCCTGGGAGTGTTTGATGGGGGGACAGTGTAGAGAGGGCTTTACTCTGTATCTAACCCCGTGCTGTCTCTGTCCCTGGGAGTGTTTGATGGGGGGACAGTGTAGAGAGAGCTTTACTCTGTATCTAACCCCGTGCTGTCTCTGTCCCCGGGAGTGTTTGAGGGGGGACAGTGTAGAGGAAGCTTTACTGTGTATCTAACCCCGTGCTGTCCCTGTCCCTGGGAGTGTTTGATGGGGGGGACAGTGTAGAGGGAGCTTTACTCTGTATCTAACCCCGTGCTGTCTCTGTCCCTGGGAGTGTTTGATGGGGGGACAGTGTAGAGGGAGCTTTACTCTGTATCTAACCCCGTGCTGTCCCTGTCCTGGGAGTGTTTGATGGGGGGACAGTGTAGAGAGGGCTTTACTCTGTATCTAACCCCGTGCTGTCTCTGTCCCCGGGAGTGTTTGAGGGGGGACAGTGTAGAGGGAGCTTTACTCTGTATCTAACCCCGTGCTGTCCCTGTCCTGGGAGTGTTTGATGGGGGGACAGTGTAGAGAGGGCTTTACTCTGTATCTAACCCCGTGCTGTCTCTGTCCCTGGGAGTGTTTGATGGGGGGACAGTGTAGAGGGAGCTTTACTCTGTATCTAACCCCGTGCTGTCTCTGTCCCCGGGAGTGTTTGAGGGGGGACAGTGTAGAGGGAGCTTTACTCTGTATCTAACCCCGTGCTGTCCCTGTCCCTGGGAGTGTTTGATGGGGGACAGTGTAGAGGGAGCTTTACTCTGGAGACAGTGTAGAGGGAACCCTGTGTCCCGGGGCGGGGGATTGTTGTGGGTTTGTGTGTTTTGTGTTAGCAGTAGCTCAGACTCTGGGTTGCTCAGTCTGAACCCCTCTACTTGTTGGATGAAAATGGGATTATCTGTAATCTGTGACACCCCCACACTCCACCCACCCCCAGGATCAGGGGGCTCTCTCTCTCTCTCCCTGTCTCCCTCTCTCTCTCTCTCTGTCTCTCCCTCTCTCTGTCTCCCTCTCTCTCTCTCTCTGTCTCTCACTCTTTGTGTGTCTCTCTCTCTGTCTCCCCTCTCTCTCTCTCTCTGTCTCTCTCTCTCTCACTCTTTCTGTCCCTGATTCTATCACTCTGTATCGCTCTCTCTGTCTCTCTGCATCTCTCACTCTGTCTCTCTCACTCTGTCTCTCTCTCTCCCTCTCTCTGTCTATCCTTGCCTCTCTGTCTCTCTGTCTCTCTCTCTCTCTCTCACTCTCTTTCTGTCCCTGACTCTCTCACTCTGTCTCTCTGTCTCTCTCTCTCTCCCTCTTTCTGTCTCTCTCACTCTCTGTCTCCCCTCTCACTCTGTCTCTCTCTCTCTCTCTCTCACTCTCTTTCTGTCCCTGACTCTCTCACTCTGTCTGTCTCTCTCTCTGTCTCGCTCTCTCTGTCTCTCTCTCTCACTCTCTTTCTGTCCCTGACTCTCTCACTCTGTCTCGATG
This sequence comes from Chiloscyllium punctatum, assembly GCF_047496795.1. NCBI lineage: Eukaryota > Metazoa > Chordata > Chondrichthyes > Orectolobiformes > Hemiscylliidae > Chiloscyllium > Chiloscyllium punctatum. Next base: position 21,736,293 of record NC_092759.1, on the reverse strand, counting down.
TCTCTCTCTGTCTCTCTGTCTCTCTCTATCTCTCTGTCTCACTCTGTCTCTCTCCCTCTCTCTGTCTCTCTCACTCTCTGTCTCCCCTCTCACTCTGTCTCTCTCACTCTGTCTCTCTCTCTCCCTCTCTCTGTCTCTCTGTCTCTCTCTCTCACTCTCTTTCTGTCCCTGACTCTCTCACTCTGTCTGTCTCTCTCTCTGTCTCACTCTCTCTGTCTCTCTCTCTCTCACTCTCTTTCTGTCCCTGACTCTCTCACTCTGTCTCTCTCTCTCTCTCTGTCTCTCTCACTGTTCTGTGGATGGCTCAGCTGAGTCTGTAACATGTGCCTGACCCAGGGCCCTCAGCTGTGGGAGGGGGGTTCCAAACCAGACAGCCTGCTCCCCGGCTCCTTGCTCTCCCTCAGGGTATATCCTGCCCCAAGATGGCGGCACGGTGGCTCAGTGGTTGGCACTGCTGCCTCCCAACACCAGGGACCCAGGTTCGATTCCAGCCTCGGGCCACTGTCTGTGTGGAGTTTGCACGTTCCCCCCGTGTCTGTGTGGGTTTCATCCCACAGTCCAGGGATGTGCAGGTTAGGGTGGATTGGTCATGGGAAATTGTCCCATAGTGTCCAGGGATGTGCAGGTTAGGGTGGGTTGGCCATGGGAAATTGTCCCATAGTGTCCAGGGATGTGCAGGTTAGGGTGGGTTGGCCATGGGAAATTGTCCCATAGTGCCCAGGGATGTGCAGGTTAGGGTGGGTTGGCCATGGGAAATTGTCCCATAGTGCCCAGGGATGTGCAGGTTAGGGTGGGTTGGCCATGGGAAATTGTCCCATAGTGTCCAGGGATGTGCAGGTTAGGGTGGGTTGGCCATGGGAAATTGTCCCATAGTGCCCAGGGATGTGCAGGTTAGGGTGGGTTGGCCATGGGAAATTGTCCCATAGTGCCCAGGGATGTGCAGGTTAGGGTGGGTTGGCCATGGGAAATTGTCCCATAGTGCCCAGGGATGTGCAGGTTAGGGTGGGTTGGCCATGGGAAATTGTCCCATAGTGCCCAGGGATGTGCAGGTTAGGGTGGATTGGCCATGGGAAATTGTCCCATAGTGCCCAGGGATGTGCAGGTTAGGGTGGATTGGTCATGGGGAATTGTCCCATAGTGTCCAGGGATGTGCAGGTTCGGGTGGATTGGCCATGGGAAATTGTCCCATAGTGCCCAGGGATGTGCAGGTTAGGGTGGATTGGTCATGGGGAATTGTCCCATAGTGCCCAGGGATGTGCAGGTTAGGGTGGATTGGTCATGGGAAATTGTCCCATAGTGTCCAGGGATGTGCAGGTTCGGGTGGATTGGCCATGGGAAATTGTCCCATAGTGTCCAGGGATGTGCAGGTTAGGGTGGATTGGCCATGGGAAATTGTCCCATAGTGTCCAGGGATGTGCAGGTTAGGATGGATTGGCCATGGGAAATTGTCCCATAGTGCCCAGGGATGTGCAGGTTAGGGTGGGTTGGCCATGGGAAATTGTCCCAAAGTGCCCAGGGATGTGCGGGTTAGGGTGGATTGGCCATGGAAAATTGTCCTGTAGTGTTCGGTGCGTTAGTCAGGGGTAAATGCAGAGTAGGTCAATAGGTCTGGGTGGGTTAACCTTCAGGGGGTTGGTGTGGACCTGTTGGGCCAAAGGGCCTGTTTCCACGCTGTAGCGGTTCTGTCGTTCTATGCGTGTCAGGGGGTCGTGTGAGGGGGAAAAGAGTCACATTGCTCCTGACCCGTCCCCGCTCCCCTGCAGTTGGGGGGTAACCTGCCCAATCCAGGTGAGGAGGGTCTGCTCCAGTTCACTCCAGGCCCTGGCCGTTACTGGGACGCCTTCCTGATCTGTCACTCCCTCTCACAATGGCGACCGTGACACCGAGAGCAGAGAAAGGAAGCCAGCCACAGCTGAGAGAGCGCAGTTTGACGTTCTCCATCTCGGACTGAGTTGCTGCGCTTTTGTGGTTTACTGTCCGACAGGACAATGGGATCAGCAGCTTCCCATTGTCGGGAGAGAGGGAGTGACGCACGGACTGGGACATTCCTGGGGAGAGTGTGACGCTGAGGGGGAGGGCAGTGCTGACCCCAGTCTTTGTCTCTCCCTCGGGCTGTGTCATGATGATGGATGGAGAGGATTTGGTCGTGTGGGAATAATGGGCAGGGGAACGCCATCATTTCTCGCTCTGACGTCAGGCTGAGGGCAAATTTACAACCACCTTGACGTCACCGGGCTGACAGGGGTCCTGGACCCCCACCTCACCCCTCACCCCCACCGTGGGACTGGGAATCGCACAGCAAGATTCCACGCCAAGGGACTGCAATCACCTCGGAGCTTTCAGCAAATGCCTACCCCGGGGGGGGGGGGGGTGGGACCCCCAAGAGAAGCAGCTCACAGTCACCCCTCCCACAGAGGGGACTGCAACACACAGCACAGGCCTACACTGACCGAGTGTGAGCACTCAGTGTACAACACTCTCTTACACACTCTCACCTCCAGACACACTCACACACACACACTCACTCACAAGTACACAAACACAGACTCACACACACACTCACACTGACACACACACAGACTTACACTGACACACACACACTGACTCAAACTGACACACACACACAGACTCACACAGACTCACACACACATTGACATACACACACACACTTATACACACTGACTTACACTTACACACACAGACTCACAATGACACACACACTGACTGACACACACTGACTCACACACACACTGACTCACACTTATACACATACTGACTCACACTTACACACACGTACACACACACACACTAAACACATAAAGACATGGAATAGGTACACAGCAGCACTGAAAGAGTGCCGCACCATTGGAGGGTCAGTGCTGAGGGAGTGGGCACTGTCGGAGGATCAGTGCTGAGGGAGTGCCGCACCATTGGAGGGTCAGTGCTGAGGGAGTGGGCACTGTCGGAGGATCAGTGCTGAGGGAGTGGGCACTGGCAGAGGGTCAGTGCTGAGGGAGTGGGCACTGTCGGAGGGTCAGTGTTGAGGGAGTGGGCACTGTCGGAGGGTCAGTGCTGAGGGAGTGGGCACTGTCGGAGGGTCAGTGTTGAGGGAGTGGGCACTGTCGGAGGGTCAGTGTTGAGGGAGTGGGCACTGTCGGAGGGTCAGTGCTGAGGGAGTGGGCACTGTCGGAGGGTCAGTGCTGAGGGAGTGGGCACTGTCGGAGGGTCAGTGCTGAGGGAGTGGGCACTGTCGGAGGGTCAGTGCTGAGGGAGTGCCGCACCATTGGAGGGTCAGTGCTGAGGGAGTGGGCACTGTCGGAGGATCAGTGCTGAGGGAGTGGGCACTGGCAGAGGGTCAGTGCTGAGGGAGTGGGCACTGTCGAAGGGTCAGTGTTGAGGGAGTGGGCACTGTCGGAGGGTCAGTGCTGAGGGAGTGGGCACTGTCGGAGGGTCAGTGTTGAGGGAGTGGGCACTGTCGGAGGGTCAGTGCTGAGGGAGTGGGCACTGTCGGAGGGTCAGTGCTGAGGGAGTGGGCACTGTCAGAGGGTCAGTGCTGAGGGAGCACCGCACTGTCGGAGGGTCAGTGCTGAGGGAGTGGGCACTGTCGGAGGGTCAGTGCTGAGGGAGTGCTGCACTGTCGGAGGGTCAGCGCTGAGGGAGTGGGCACTGTCGGAGGGTCAGTGCTGAGGGAGTGCCGCACTGTCGGAGGGTCCGTGCTGAGGGAGTGCCGCACTGTCGGAGGGTCAGTGCTGAGGGTGCGCCGCACTGTCGGAGGGTCAGTGCTGAGGGAGTGCCGCACTGTCGGAGGGTCAGTGCTGAGGGAGTGCCGCACTGTCGGAGGGTCAGTGCTGAGGGAGTGCCGCACTGTCGGAGGGTCAGTGCTGAGGGAGTGCCGCACTGTCGGAGGGTCAGTGCTGAGGGAGTGCTGCACTCGGAAATGCGCAGATCTACTGGCAGAGGTCTTCTCATAGAGTCATAGAGATGTACAGCACGGAAACAGACCCTTCGGTCCAACCCGTCCATGCAGACCAGATATCCCAACCCAATCTAGTCCCACCTGCCAGCACCCGGCCCATATCCCTCCAAACCCTTCCTATTCATATACCCATCCAGATGCCTCTTAAATGTTGTAATTGTACCAGCCTCCACCACATTCTCTGGCAGCTCATTCCATACACATACCACCCTCTGGGTGAAAAGGTTGCCCCTAAGGTCTATTTTATATTTTTCCCCTTTCACCCTAAATCTATGCCCCTCTAGTTCTGGACTCCCCCACCCCAGGGAAAAGACTTTGTCTATTTACCCTATCCATGCCCCTCATGATGTTATAAACCTCTATAAGGTCACCCCTCAGCCTCCTACACTCCAGGGAAAATAACCCCAGCCTGTTCAGCCTCTCCCTGTAGCTCAAATCCTCCAACCCTGGCAACATCCTTGTAAATCTTTTCTAAACCCTTTCAAGTTTCACAACATCTTTCCGATAGGAAGGAGACCAGAATTGCACACAATATTCCAAAAGTGGCCTAACCAATGTCCTGTACAGCCGCAACATGACCTCCCAACTCCTGTACTCAATACTCTGACCAATAAAGGAAACCATACCAAATGCCTTCTTCACTATCCTATCTACCTGTGACTCCACTTTCAAGGAGCTATGAACCTGCACTCCAAGGTCTCTTTGTTCAGCAACACTCCCTAGGACTTACCATTAAGTGTATAAGTCCTGCTAAGATTTGCTTTCCCAAAATGCAGCACCTCACATTTATCTGAATTAAACTCCATCTGCCACTTCTCAGCCCATTGGCCCATCTGGTCCAGATCCTGTTGTAATCTGAGGTAACCCTCTTCACTATCCACTATACCTCAAATTTTGGTGTCATCTGCAAACTTACTAACTGTGCCTCTTATGCTCGCATCCAAATCATTTATGTAAATGACAAAAAGTAGAGGGTCCAGCACCGATCCTTGTGGCACTCCACTGGTCACGGGCCTCCAGTCTGAAAAACAACCCTCCACCACCACCCTCTGTCTTCTCCCTTTGAGCCAGTTCTGTATCCAAATGGCTAGTTCTCCCTATATTCCAAGAGATCTAACCTTGCTAACCAGTCTCCCATGGGGAACCTTGTCGAACGCCTTACTGAAGTCCATATAGATCACATCTACTGCTCTGCCCTCATCAATCTTCTTTGTTACTTCTTCAAAAAACTCAATCAAGTTTGTGAGACATGATTTCCCACGCACAAAGCCACGTTGATTATCCCTAATCAGTCCTTGCCTTTCTAAATACATGTACATCCTGTCCCTCAGGATTCCCTCCAACAACTTGTCCACCATTGAAGTCAGGCTCACTGGTCTATAGTTCCCTGGCTTGTCCTTACCGCCCTTCTTAAACAGTGGCACCATGTTAGCCAACCTCCAGTCTTCCGGCACCTCACCTGTAACTATCGATGATACAAATATCTCAGCAAAAGGCCCAGCAATCACTTCTCTAGCTTCCCACAGAGTTCTTGGGTACACCTGATCAGGTCCTGGGGATTTATTCACCTTTACCCGTTTCAAGACATCCAGCACTTCCTCCTCTGTAATCTGGACATTTTGCAAGCTGTCACCATCTATTTCCCTCCAGTCTATATCTTCCATATCCTTTTCCACAGTAAATACTGATGCAAAATATTCATTTAGTATCTCCCCCATTTTCTGTGGCTCCACACAAAGGCCGCCTTGTTAATCTTTGAGGGGCCCTATTCTCTCCCTAGTTACCCTTTGGTCCTTAATATATTTGTAAAACCCCTTTGGATTCTCCTTAATTCTATTTGGCAATGCTATCTCATGTCCCCTTTTGGCCTCCTGATTTCCCTCTTAAGTATACTCCTACTGCCTTTATACTCTTCTAAGGATTCACTCGATCTATCCTGTCTATACCTGACATATGATTCCTTCTTTTTCTTAACCAAACCCTCAATTTCTTTAGTCATCCAGCATTCCCTATACCTACCAGCCTTCCCTTTCACCCTGACAGGAATATACTTTCTCTGGATTCTTGTTATCTCATTTCTGAAGGCTTCCCATTTTCCAGCCGTCCCTTTACCTGCAAACATCTGCCTCCAATCAGCTTTTGAAAGTTCTTGCCTAATACCATCAAAATTGGCCTTTCTCCAATTTAGAACTTCAACTTTTAGATCTGGTCTATCCTTTTCCATCACTATTTTAAAACTAATAGGATTATGGTCGCTGGCCCCAATGTGCTCCCCCACTGACACCTCAGTCACCTGCCTTGCCTTATTTCCCAAGAGTAGGTCAGGTTTTGCACCTTCTCTAGTAGGTACATCCACATACTGAATCAGAAACTTTTCCCGTACGCACAAATTCCTCTCCATCTAAACCTTTAACACTATGGCAGTCTCAGTCAATGTTTGGAAAGTTAAAATCCCCTACCATAACCACCCTATTATTCTTACAGATAGCTGAGATCTCCTTACAAGTTTGTTTCTCAGTTTCCCTCTGACTATTAGGGATCTATAATACAATCCCAATAAGGTGATCATCCCTTTCTTATTTCTCAGTTCCACCCAAATAACTTCCCTGGATGTATTTCCGGGAATATCCTCCCTTAGCACAGCTGTAATACTATCCCTTATCAAAAATGCCGCTCCCCCTCCTCTCTTGCCTCCCTTTCTACCCTTCCTGTAGCATTTGTATCTTGGAACATTAAGCTGCCAGTCCTGCCCATCCCTGAGCCATGTTTCTGTAATTGCTATGATATCCCAGTCCCATGTTCCTAACCATGCCCTGAGTTCATCTGCCTTCCCTGTTAGGCCCCTTGTACTGAAATAAATGCAGTTTAATTTATTAGTCCTACCCCTTGTCCCTGCCTGCCCTGACTGTTTGACTCACTTCTGTTCTCAGCTGTACCTGTCTCAGATCGATCTCTTTCCTCACTATCTCCCTGGGTCCCATACCCCCACCTTACTAGTTTAAATCCTCCCAAGCTGTTCTAGCAAATTTCCCTGCCAGTATATTAGTCCCCTTCCAATTTAGGTGCAATCTGTCCTTCTGGTACAGGTCACTTCTACCCCAAAAGAGATTCCAGTGATCCAAAAATGTGAGTCCTTCTCCCATACACCAGCTCCTCAGCCATGCATTCATCTGCTCTATCCTCCTATTCCTGCCCTCACTAGCTCGTAGCCCTGGGAGTAATCCAGATATTACTGCCCTTGAGGACCTCCTTTTTAAATTTCTCGGACATCTTCAACCTCTCCCTGCAGCAGGCCACTGTCCCTGACTGTTTCAGGAGGGCCAACATCATTCCTGTGCCTAAGAAGGCTCATGCAGCATGTCTCAATGATTACCACCCAGTGGCCCTAACTTCAGTGGTCATGACCATGGCATTAGGCAGAAGTGGGTACTGCAGATGCTGGAGATTGGAGTCCGATTAGAGTGGTGCTGGAAAAGCACAGCAGGTCAGGCAGCATCCTGAAGGGCTTTTGCCCCAAACATCGATTTTCCTGCTCCTTGGATACTGCCTGACCTGCTGTGCTTTTCCAGCACCACTCTAATCTTGACTCTGGTCATGTCATTAATCAACTCCAGCCTCCCCACTACTCTTGACCCACTCCAACTTGCCTATTGGACCAACAGATCCATGTCAGATGCCATATCACTTGCCCTTCACTCCTCCCGAGAACATCCTGACACCAAGAACAGCTACGTAAGAATCATACTCATAAACTACAGTGCAGCCTTCAACACTATTTTCCCTTGGGACTGATTACCAAACTTTATGATCTCGGACTAAGCCCCACTCTCTGCAACTGGATCCTCAGTTTCCTGACCCACAGGCCAAAATCCGTGAAGATTGGGGACAATATTTCATCCTCAGTAACTCTCTACTCTGGAGCCCCCCAGGGGTATGTACTCAGCCCTCTACTGTACTCACTGTATACCCATGACTGCATCACCAAATACCAGACTAATGCCATTTACAAGTTCGCTGATGACCCCACCATAGTCGGTCACATCTCAGATGCCAATGAAACAGACTACAGATGGGAGGTGGAAGACCTGGAAAAATGATGCACTGAGAACAACCGAGCTCTCAATGCTGGCAAAGCCAAGGAACTCATTATTGACTTTCAGCAGGATGTTACTCATGACCCCCCCTCTACACGTTAACAGTACAGAGGTGGAATGAGTGGAGAGTGTCAAGCTCCTGGGAGTGGTCATCCACAACAAGCTTTCTTGGACTCTCCATGTGGATGCACTGGTTACAAAGGCCCAACAAGGTCTCTCCTTCCTCAGGCAGCTGGGGAAATTTGGCATGACAGCGAATACCCTTGCCAACTTTTATAGGTGCACCATTGAGAGCATTCTGTCTGGGCGTATCACTACCTGGTATGGTAACTGTACCATGCAAGATCAGAGATGGTTACAGAGAGTGGTGAACTCGGCCCAGACAATCACAAAGACCAACCTCCCATCTATAGGATCCATCTACCAGGCCCCGCTGTCAGGGAAAGGCCGCCAGCATTCTCAAAGATCCATCCCACCCTGGCAATGTTTTTCTACAACCTCTCCCATCGGGAAGAAGGTACAGAAACCTGAACACACACACCAGCCGGTTTGGAAACAGTGTCTACCCGACTGTTGTTAGAATACTGAATAGACTCACAAACTCTTCACATTCAACTGTCCCTGTGTTTTTGTTTTTGCTGCTGTTGACCTATTATTTACTTATCTACGCGACTTAACTGTGTGATCGGCCTGGATTCATTACAAGACACAGCTTTTCAGTGTGTCTCGGTACAAGTGACAGTAAATTCAATTCAGAGATAGGGAGGGGGGTGTAGGGGCTGGAGGGGGGTTACAGAGATAGGGAGGGGGTGTAGGGGCTGGAGGGCGGTTACAGAGATAGAGAGGGGGTGTAGGGGCTGGAGGGGGTTACAGAGATAGGGAGGGGGTGTAGGGGCCGGAGGGGGTTAAAGAGATAGGGAGGGGGTGTGGGGGGGGGGTTACAGAGATAGGGAGGGGGTGTAGGGGCTGGAGGGGTGTGACAGAGGTAGGGAGAGGGTGTAGGGGCTGGAGGGGGTTACAGAGATAGGGAGGGGGTGTAGGGGCTGGAGGTGGTTACAGAGATAGGGAGAGGATATATGGGCTGGTGGGGGTGACAGAGGTAGGGAGAGGGTGTAGGGGCTGGAGGGGGTTACAGAGATAGGGAGAGGGTGTAGGGGCTGGAGGGAGTTACAGAGATAGGGAGGGGGTGTAGTGGGTTACAGAGATAGGGACGGGGTGTAGGGGCTGGAGGGGGTTACAGAGATAGGGAGGGGGTGTAGGGGGTTACAGAGATAGGGAGGGGGTGTAGGGGCTGGAGGGGGTTACAGAGATAGAGAGGGGGTGTAGGGCCCGGACGGGGTTACAGAGATAGGGAGGGGGTGTAGGGGCTGGAGGGGGTTACAGAGAGAGGGAGGGGGTGTAGGGGCTGGAGGGGGTTACAGAGATAGGAAGGGGGTGTAGGGGCTGGAGGGGGTTACAGAGATAGGGAGGGGGTGTAGGGGCTGGAGGGGTTTACAGAGATAGGGAGGGGGTGTAGGGGGGGTTACAGAGATAGGGAGGGGGTGTAGGGGCTGGGGGGGTTACAGAGATACGGAGGGGGTGTAGGGGCTGGAGGGGTTTACAGAGATAGGGAGGGGGTGTAGGGGCTGGAGGGAGTTACAGAGATAGGGAGGGGTGTAGGGGCTGGAGGGGGTTACAGAGATAGGGAGGGGGTGTAGGGGGGGTTACAGAGATAGGGAGGGGGTGTAGGGGCTGGAGGTGGTTAAAGAGATAGGGAGGGGGTGTAGGGGCTGGAGGGGGTTACAGAGATAGGGAGGGGGTGTAGGGGGGGTTACAGAGATAGGGAGGGGGTGTAGGGGCTGGAGGGGTTTACAGAGATAGGGAGGGGGTGTAGGGGGGGTTACAGATATAGGGAGGGGGTGTAGGGGCTGGAGGTGGTTAAAGAGATAGGGAGGGGGTGTAGGGGCTGGAGGGGGTTACAGACATAGGGAGGGGGTGTGGGGGCCGGAGGGGGTTACAGAGACAGGGAGGGGTTGTAGGGGCTGGAGGGGGTTACAGAGATAGGGAGGGGGTGTAGAGGCTGGAGGGGGGTTACAGAGATAGGGAGGGGGTGTAGGGGCTGGAGGGAGTTACAGAGATAGGGAGGGGTGTAGGGGGTTACAGAGATAGGGAGGGGGTGTAGGGGGGGTTACAGAGATAGGGAGGGGGTGTAGGGGCTGGAGGGGTTTACAGACATAGGGAGGGGGTGTAGGGGGGGTTACAGATATAGGGAGGGGGTGTAGGGGCTGGAGGTGGTTAAAGAGATAGGGAGGGGGTGTAGGGGCTGGAGGGGGTTACAGACATAGGGAGGGGGTGTGGGGGCCGGAGGGGGTTACAGAGACAGGGAGGGGTTGTAGGGGCTGGAGGGGGTTACAGAGATAGGGAGGGGGTGTAGAGGCTGGAGGGGGGTTACAGAGATAGGGAGGGGGTGTAGGGGCTGGAGGGAGTTACAGAGATAGGGAGGGGTGTAGGGGGTTACAGAGATAGGGAGGGGGTGTAGAGGCTGGAGGGGGGTTACAGAGATAGGGAGGGGGTGTAGGGGCTGGAGGGGGTTACAGAGATAGGGAGGGGGTGTAGGGGCTGGAGGGGGTTACAGAGATATGGAGGGGGTGTAGGGGCCAGAGGGGGTTACAGAGACAGTGAGGGGGTGTAGGGGCTGGAGGGGGTTACAGAGATAGGAAAGGGGTGTAGGGGCTGGAGGGGGTTACAGAGATATGGAGGGGGTGTAGGGGCCAGAGGGGGTTACAGAGAGGGGGAGGGGTGTTTGGGGGCCGGAAGGGGTTACAGAGATAGGGAGGGGGTGTAGGGGCTGGAGGGGGTGACAGAGATAGGGAGGGGGTGTAGGGGCTGGAGGGGGTGACAGAGATAGGGAGGGGGTGTAGGGGCTGGAGGGGGTGACAGAGATAGGGAGGGGGTGTAGGGGCTGGAGGGGGTTACAGAGATGGGGGGATGTAGGGGCGGGAGGGGGTTACAGAGATAGGGAGGGGATGTAGGGGCTGGAGGGGGTGACAGAGATAGGGAGGGGGTGTAGGGGCTGGAGGGGGTGACAGAGATAGGGAGGGGGTGTAGGGGCTGGAGGGGTGTGACAGAGATAGGGAGGGGGTGTAGGGGCTGGAGGGGGTTACAGAGATAGGGAGGGGATGTAGGGGCTGGAGGGGGTGACAGAGATAGGGAGAGGGTGTAGGGGCTGGAGGGGGTTAGAGAGATGGGGAGGGGGTGTAGGGGCTGGAGGGGGTTACAGAGATAGGGAGGGGATGTAGGGGCTGGAGGGGGTGACAGAGATAGGGAGGGGGTGTAGGGGCTGGAGGGGTGTGACAGAGATAGGGAGGGGGTGTAGGGGCTGGAGGGGGTTACAGAGATAGGGAGGGGATGTAGGGGCTGGAGGGGGTGACAGAGATAGGGAGAGGGTGTGGGGCTGGAGGGGGTTACAGAGATAGGGAGGGGGTGGAGGGGCCGGAGGGGGTTACAGAGATAGGGAGGGGGTGTAGGGGCTGGAGGGGGTTACAGAGATAGGGAGGGGGTGTAGGGGCTGGAGGGGGTTACAGAGATAGGGAGGGGGTGTAGGGGCTGGAGGGGGTTACAGAGATAGGAAGGGGGTGTAGGGGCTGGAGGGGTTTACAGAGATAGGGAGGGGGTGTAGGGGCTGGAGGGGTTTACAGAGATAGGGAGGGGGTGTAGGGGGGGTTACAGAGATAGGGAGGGGGTGTAGGGGCTGGAGGTGGTTAAAGAGATAGGGAGGGGGTGTAGGGGCTGGTGGGGGTTACAGAGATAGGGAGGGGGTGCAGAGGCTGGAGGGGGGTTACAGAGATAGGGAGGGGGTGTAGGGGCTGGAGGTGGTTAAAGAGATAGGGAGGGGGTGTAGGGGCTGGAGGTGGTTAAAGAGATAGGGAGGGGGTGTAGGGGCTGGTGGGGGTTACAGAGACAGGGAGGGGTTGTAGGGGCTGGAGGGGGTTACAGAGATAGGGAGGGGGTGCAGAGGCTGGAGGGGGGTTACAGAGATAGGGAGGGGGTGTAGGGGCTGGCGGGAGTTACAGAGATAGGGAGGGGTGTAGGGGGTTACAGAGATAGGGAGGGGGTGTAGAGGCTGGAGGGGGGTTACAGAGATAGGGAGGGGGTGTAGGGGCTGGAGGGGGTTACAGAGATAGGGAGGGGGTGTAGGGGCTGGAGGGGGTTACAGAGATATGGAGGGGGTGTAGGGGCCAGAGGGGGTTACAGAGACAGTGAGGGGGTGTAGGGGCTGGAGGGGGTTACAGAGATAGGGAGGGATGGAGGGGGTTACAGAGATAGGGAGGGGGTGTAGGGGCTGGAGGGGGTAATAGATATAGGGAGGGGGTTTAGGGGCTGGAGGGGGTTACAGAGATAGGAAAGGGGTGTAGGGGCTGGAGGGGGTTACAGATATAGGGAGGGAGTGTAGGGGCTGGAGGGGGTTACAGAGATAGGGAGGGGGTGTAGGTGGTTACAGAGATAGGGAGGGGGTGAAGTGGCTGGAGGGGCTACAGAGATAGGGAGGGGGTGTAGGGGCTGGAGGGGGTTACAGATTAGGGAGGGGGTGTAGGGGTTGGAGGGGGTTACAGAGATAGTGAGGGGGTGTAGCGGCTGGAGGGGGTGACAGAGATAGGGAGGGGGTAAAGGGGCTGGAGGGGGTTACAGATTAGGGAGGGGGTGTAGGGGTTGGAGGGGGTTACAGAGATAGTGAGGGGGTGTAGGGGCTGGAGGGGGTTACAGAGATCGGGAGGGGCAGTAGGGGCTGGAGGGGGTTACAGAGATAGGGAGGGGATGTAGGGGCTGGAGGGGGTGACAGAGATAGGGAGGGGGTGTAGGGGCCGGAGGGGGTTACAGGGATAGGGAGGGGGTGTAGGGGCTGGAGGGTGTGACAGAGATAGGGAGGGGGTGTAGGGGCTGGAGGGGGTTACAGAGAGGGGGAGGGGTGTTTGGGGGCCAGAAGGGGTTACAGAGATAGGGAGGGGGTGTAGGGGCTGGAGGGGGTGACAGAGATAGGGAGGGGGTGTAGGGGCTGGAGGGGGTTACAGAGATAGGGAGGGGGTGTAGGGGCTGGAGGGGGTTACAGAGATAGGGAGGGGGTGTAGGGGCTGGTGGGGGTGACAGAGGTAGGGAGAGGGTGTAGGGGCTGGAGGGAGTTACAGAGATAGGGAGGGGGTGTAGTGGGTTACAGAGATAGGGACGGGGTGTAGGGGCTGGAGGGGGTTACAGAGATAGGGAGGGGGTGGAGGGGCCGGAGGGGATTACAGAGAGAGGGAGGGGGTGTAGGGGCTGGAGGGGGTTACAGAGATAGGGAGGGGGTGTAGGGGTTGGAGGGGGTTACAGAGATAGGGAGGGGGTGTAGGGGCTGGAGGGGGTTACAGAGATAGGGAGGGGGTGTAGGGGGGGTGACAGAGATAGGGAGGGGGTGTAGGGGCTGGAGGGGGTTAAAGAGATAGGGAGGGGGTGTAGGGGGGGTTACAGATATAGGGAAGGGGTGTAGGGGCTGGAGGTGGTTAAAGAGATAGGGAGGGGGTGTAGGGGCTGGAGGGGGTTACAGACATAGGGAGGGGGTGTGGGGGCCGGAGGGGGTTACAGAGACAGGGAGGGGTTGTAGGGGCTGGTGGGGGTTACAGAGATAGGGAGGGGGTGTAGGGGCTGGAGGGGGGTTACAGAGATAGGGAGGGGGTGTAGGGGCTGGAGGGGGTTACAGAGATAGGGAGGGGGTGTAGGGGCTGGAGGGGGTTACAGAGATAGGGAGGGGGTGTAGGGGCTGGAGGGGGTTACAGAGATAGGGAGGGGGTGTAGGGGCTGGAGGGGGTTACAGAGATAGGGAGGGGGTGTAGGGGCTGGAGGGGGTTACAGAGATAGGGAGGGGGTGTAGGGGGGGTGACAGAGATAGGGAGGGGGTGTAGGGGCTGGAGGGGGTTAAAGAGATAGGGAGGGGGTGTAGGGGGGGTTACAGATATAGGGAAGGGGTGTAGGGGCTGGAGGTGGTTAAAGAGATAGGGAGGGGGTGTAGGGGCTGGAGGGGGTTACAGACATAGGGAGGGGGTGTGGGGGCCGGAGGGGGTTACAGAGACAGGGAGGGGTTGTAGGGGCTGGTGGGGGTTACAGAGATAGGGAGGGGGTGTAGGGGCTGGAGGGGGGTTACAGAGATAGGGAGGGGGTGTAGGGGCTGGAGGGGGTTACAGAGATAGGGAGGGGGTGTAGGGGCTGGAGGGGGTTACAGAGATATGGAGGGGGTGTAGGGGCTGGAGGGGGTTACAGAGATAGGGAGGGATGGAGGGGGTTACAGAGATAGGGAGGGGGTGTAGGGGCTGGAGGGGGTAATAGACATAGGGAGGGGGTTTAGGGGCTGGAGGGGGTTACAGAGATAGGAAAGGGGTGTAGGGGCTGGAGGGGGTTACAGAGATAGGGAGGGATGGAGGGGGTTACAGAGATAGGGAGGGGGTGTAGGGGCTGGAGGGGGTAATAGACATAGGGAGGGGGTTTAGGGGCTGGAGGGGGTTACAGAGATAGGAAAGGGGTGTAGGGGCTGGAGGGGGTTACAGATATAGGGAGGGAGTGTAGGGGCTGGAGGGGGTTACAGAGATAGGGAGGGGGTGTAGGTGGTTACAGAGATAGGGAGGGGGTGAAGTGGCTGGAGGGGCTACAGAGATAGGGAGGGGGTGTAGGGGCTGGAGGGGGTTACAGATTAGGGAGGGGGTGTAGGGGTTGGAGGGGGTTACAGAGATAGTGAGGGGGTGTAGGGGCTGGAGGTGGTTACAGAGATAGGGAGGGGGTGTAGGGGTTGGAGGGGGTTACAGAGATAGTGAGGGGGTGTAGCGGCTGGAGGGGGTGACAGAGATAGGGAGGGGGTGTAGGGGTTGGAGGGGGTTACAGAGATAGTGAGGGGGTGTAGGGGCTGGAGGGGGTTACAGAGATAGGGAGGGGGTGAAGGGGCTGGAGGGGGTTACAGAGATAGGGAGGGGGTGTAGTGGCTGGAGGGGGTTACAGAGATAGGGAGGGGATGTAGGGGCTGGAGGGGGTGACAGAGATAGGGGGGGGGTGTAGGGGCCGGAGGGGGTTACAGAGATAGGGAGGGGGTGTAGGGGCTGGAGGGTGTGACAGAGATAGGGAGGGGGTGTAGGGGCTGGAGGGGGTTACAGAGATGGGGGGATGTAGGGGCGGGAGGGGGTTACAGAGATGGGGAGAGCGTGTAGGGGCTGGAGGGGGTTACAGAGATCGGGAGGGGGTGTAGGGGTTGGAGGGGGTTACAGGGATAGGGAGGGGATGTAGGGGCTGGAGGGGGTGACAGAGATAGGGAGGGGGTGTAGGGGCTGGAGGGGGTTACAGAGATAGGGAGGGGGTGTAGGGGTTGGAGGGGGTTACAGAGATGGGGAAGGGGTGTAGGGGCTGGAGGGGGTTACAGAGATAGGGAGGGGGTGTAGGGGCTGGAGGGGGTTACAGATTTGGGAGGGGGTGTAGGGGTTGGAGGGAGTTACAGAGATAGGGAGGGGGTGTAGGGGTTGGATGGAGTTACAGAGATAGGGAGGGGGTGTAGGGGTTGCAGGGGGTTACAGAGATAGGGAGGGGGCGTAGGGGCTGGAGGGGGTCACAGAGATAGAGAGGGGGTGTAGGGGCTGGAGGGGGTCACAGAGATAGAGAGGGGGTGTAGGGGCTGGAGGGGGTTACAGAGATAGGGAGGGGGTGTAGGGGCTGGAGGGGGTTACAGAGATAGGGAGGGGGTGTAGGGGCTGGAGGGGGTTACAGAGATAGGGAGGGGGTGTAGGGGCTGGAGGGGGTTACAGAGATAGGGAGGGGGTGTAGGGGCTGTAGGGGGTTACAGAGATATGGAGGGGGTGTAGGGGCCGGAGGGGGTTACAGAGACAGTGAGGGGGTGTAGGGGCTGGAGGGGGTAATAGACATAGGGAGGGGGTTTAGGGGCTGGAGGGGGTTACAGACATAGGGAGGGGGTGTAGGGGCTGGAGGGGGTTACAGAGATAGGGAGGGGGTGTAGGGGCTGGAGGGGTTTACAGAGATAGGGAGGGGGTGTAGGGGCTGAATGGGGTTACAGAGATAGAGAGGGGGTGTGGGGGCCGGAGGGGGTTACAGAGACAGGGAGGGGGTGTAGGGACTGGAGGGGGTTACAGATTAGGGAGGGGGTGTAGGGGTTGGAGGGGGTTACAGAGATAGGGAGGGGGTGTAGGGGCTGGAGGGGGTTACAGATTAGGGAGGGGGTGTAGGGGTTGGAGGGGGTTACAGAGATAGGGAGGGGGTGTAGGGGCTGGAGGGGGTCACAGAGATAGAGAGGGGGTGTAGGGGCTGGAGGGGGTTACAGAGATAGGGAGGGGGTGTAGGGGCTGGAGGGGGTTACAGAGATAGGGAGGGGGTGTAGGGGCTGTAGGGGGTTACAGAGATATGGAGGGGGTGTGGGGGCCGGAGGGGGTTACAGAGACAGGGAGGGGGCGTAGGGGCTGGAGGGGGTTACAGAGATAGGGAGGGGGTGTAGGGGCTGGAGGGGGTTACAGAGATAGGGAGGGGGTGTAGGGGCCAGAAGGGGTAACAGAGATAGGGAGGGGGTGTAGGGGCTGGAGGGGTTTACAGAGATAGGGAGGGGGTGTAGGGGCTGAATGGGGTTACAGAGATAGAGAGGGGGTGTAGGGGCTGGTGGGGGTTACAGAGATGGGGAGGGGGTTTAGGGGCCGGAGGGGGTGACAGAGATAGGGAGGGGGTGTGGGGGCCGGAGGGGGTTACAGAGACAGGGAGGGGGTGTAGGGACTGGAGGGGGTTACAGATTAGGGAGGGGGTGTAGGGGTTGGAGGGGGTTACAGAGATAGGGAGGGGGTGTAGGGGCTGGAGGGGGTTACAGATTAGGGAGGGGGTGTAGGGGTTGGAGGGGGTTACAGAGATAGGGAGGGGGTGTAGGGGCTGGAGGGGGTTACAGAGATAGGGAGGGGGTGTAGGGGCGGGAGGGGGTGACAGAGATAGGGAGGGGGTGTAGGGGCTGGAGGAGGTTACAGAGATAGGGAGGGGGTGTGGGGGGGGGGTTTACAGAGATAGGGAGGGGGTGTAGGGGCTGGAGGGGGTTACAGAGATAGGGAGGGGGTGTAGGGGCTTGAGGTGGTTACAGAGATAGGGAGGGGGTGTAGGGGCTGGAGGGGGTTACAGAGATAGGGAGGGGGTGTAGTGGGTTACAGAGATAGGGAGGGGGTGTAGGGGCTGGAGGGGGTTACAGAGATAGGGAGGGGGTGTAGGGGGTTACAGAGATAGGGAGGGGGTGTAGGGGTTGGAGGGAGTTACAGAGATAGGGAGGGGGTGGAGGGGCTGGAGGGGGTCACAGAGATAGGGAGGGGGTGTAGGGGCTGGAGGGGGTTACAGAGATAGGGAGGGGGTGTAGGGGCTATAGGGGGTTACAGAGATAGGGAGGGGGTTTAGGGGCCGGAGGGGGTGACAGAGATAGGGAGGGGGTGTAGGGGCTGGAGGGAGTTACAGAGATAGGGAGGGGGTGTAGGGGCCGGAGGGGGTTAAAGAGATAGGGAGGGGGTGTGGGGGGGGGGTTACAGAGATAGGGAGGGGGTGTAGGGGCTGGAGGTGGTTACAGAGATAGGGAGAGGGTGTAGGGCTCGGACGGGGTTACAGAGATAGGGAGGGGGTGTAGGGGCTGGAGGGGTTTACAGAGATAGGGAGGGGGTGTAGGGGCTGGAGGGGGTTACAGAGATAGAGAGGGGGTGTTGGGGCTGGAGGGGGTTACAGAGATAGGGAGGGGGTGTAGGGGCTGGAGGGGTTTACAGAGATAGGGAGGGGGTGTAGGGGGGGTTACAGAGATAGGGAGGGGGTGTAGGGGCTGGAGGGGGTTACAGAGATAGGGAGGGGGTGTAGGGGCTGGAGGGGTTTACAGAGATAGGGAGGGGGTGTAGGGGGGGTTACAGAGATAGGGAGGGGGTGTAGGGGCTGGGGGGGTTACAGAGATAGGGAGGGGGTGTAGGGGCTGGAGGGGGTTACAGAGATAGGGAGGGGGTGTAGGGGCTGGAGGGGTTTACAGAGATAGGGAGGGGGTGTAGGGGCTGGAGGGGGTTACAGAGATAGGGAGGGGGTGTAGGGGCTGGAGGGGGTTACAGAGATAGGGAGGGGTTTGTAGGGGGGGTTACAGATATAGGGAGGGGGTATAGGGGCTGGAGGTGGTTAAAGAGATAGGGAGGGGGTGTAGGGGCTGGAGGGGGTTACAGAGATAGGGAGGGGTGTGGGGGCCGGAGGGGGTTACAGAGACAGGGAGGGGTTGTAGGGGCTGGAGGGGGTTACAGAGATAGGGAGGGGGTGTAGAGGCTGGAGGGGGGTTACAGAGATAGGGAGGGGTGTAGGGGGTTACAGAGATAGGGAGGGGGTGTAGAGGCTGGAGGGGGGTTACAGAGATAGGGAGGGGGTGTAGGGGCTGGAGGGGGTTACAGAGATAGGGAGGGGGTGTAGGGGCTGGAGGGGGTTACAGAGATATGGAGGGGGTGTAGGGGCCAGAGGGGGTTACAGAGACAGTGAGGGGGTGTAGGGGACGGAGGGGGTTACAGAGATAGGGAGGGATGGAGGGGGTTACAGAGATAGGGAGGGGGTGTAGGGGCTGGAGGGGGTAATAGACATAGGGAGGGGTTTTAGGGGCTGGAGGGGGTTACAGAGATAGGAAAGGGGTGTAGGGGCTGGAGGGGGTTACAGATATAGGGAGGTGGTGTAGGGGCTGGAGGGGGTTACAGAGATAGGGAGGGGGTGTAGGTGGTTACAGAGATAGGGAGGGGGTGAAGTGGCTGGAGGGGCTACAGAGATAGGGAGGGGGTGTAGGGGCTGGAGGGGGTTACAGAGATAGGGAGGGGGTGTAGGGGCTGGAGGGGGTTACAGAGATAGTGAGGGGGTGTAGGGGTTGGAGTGGGTTACAGAGATAGTGAGGGGGTGTAGGGGTTGGAGGGGGTTACAGAGATAGGGAGGGGGTGTAGGGGTTGGAGGGGGTTACAGAGATAGTGAGGGGGTGTAAGGGCTGGAGGGGGTGACAGAGATAGGGAGGGGGTGTAGGGGCTGGAGGGGGTTACAGAGATAGGGAGGGGGTGTAGCGGCTGGAGGGGGTGACAGAGATAGGGAGGGGGTGTAGGGGCTGGAGGGGGTTACAGAGATAGGGAGGGGGTGTAGGGGCCAGAGGGGGTTACAGAGATAGGGAGGGGGTGAAGGGGCTGGAGGGGGTTACAGAGATAGGGAGGGGGTGTATTGGCTGGAGGGGGTGATAGAGATCGGGAGGGGCAGTAGGGGCTGGAGGGTGTGACAGAGATAGAGAGGGGGTGTAGGGGCTGGAGGGGGTTACAGAGAGGGGGAGGGGTGTTTGGGGGCCGGAAGGGGTTACAGAGATAGGGAGGGGGTGTAGGGGCTGGAGGGGGTGACAGAGATAGGGAGGGGGTGTAGGGGCTGGAGGGGGTGACAGAGATAGGGAGGGGGTGTAGGGGCTGGAGGGGGTTACAGAGATAGGGAGGGGGTGTAGGGGCTGGAGGGGGTTACAGAGATGGGGAGGGGGTGTAGGAGCTGGAGGGGGTTACAGAGATAGGGAGGGGGTGTAGGGGCCGGAGGGGGTTACAGAGATAGGGAGGGATGGAGGGGGTTACAGAGATAGGGAGGGGATGTAGGGGCTGGAGGGGGTGACAGAGATAGGGAGGGGGTGTAGGGGTTGGAGGGGGTTACAGAGATGGGGAAGGGGTGTAGGGGCTGGAGGGGGTTACAGAGATGGGGAAGGGGTGTAGGGGCTGGAGGGGGTTACAGAGATAGGGAGGGGGTGTAGGGGCTGGAGGGGGTTACAGATTTGGGAGGGGGTGTAGCGGCTGGATGGGGTGACAGAGATAGGGAGGGGGTGTAGGGGTTGGAGGGAGTTATAGAGATAGGGAGGGGGTGTAGGGGTTGCAGGGGGTTACAGAGATAGGGAGGGGGCGTAGGGGCTGGAGGGGGTCACAGAGATAGAGAGGGGGTGTAGGGGCTGGAGGGGGTTACAGAGATAGGGAGGGGTGTAGGGGGTTACAGAGATAGGGAGGGGGTGTAGAGGCTGGAGGGGGGTTACAGAGATAGGGAGGGGGTGTAGGGGCTGGAGGGGGTTACAGAGATAGGGAGGGGGTGTAGGGGCTGGAGGGGGTTACAGAGATAGGGAGGGGGTGTAGGGGCTGGAGGGGGTTACAGAGATAGGGAGGGGGTGTAGGGGCTGGAGGGGGTTACAGAGATATGGAGGGGGTGTAGGGGCCGGAGGGGGTTACAGAGACAGTGAGGGGGTGTAGGGGACGGAGGGGGTTACAGAGATAGGGAGGGGGTGTAGGGGCTGGAGGGGGTAATAGACATAGGGAGGGGGTTTAGGGGCTGGAGGGGGTGTTACAGACATAGGGAGGGGGTGTGGGGGCCGGAGGGGGTTACAGAGACAGGGAGGGGGCGTAGGGGCTGGAGGGGGTTACAGAGATAGGGAGGGGGTGTAGGGGCTGGAGGGGGTTACAGAGATAGGGAGGGGGTGTCGGGGCCAGAGGGGGTAACAGAGATAGGGAGGGGGTGTAGGGGCTGGAGGGGTTTACAGAGATAGGGAGGGGGTGTAGGGGCTGAATGGGGTTACAGAGATAGAGAGGGGGTGTAGGGGCTGGTGGGGGTTACAGAGATAGGGAGGGGGTTTAGGGGCCGGAGGGGGTGACAGAGATAGGGAGGGGGTGTAGGGGCTGGAGGGGGTTACAGATTAGGGAGGGGGTGTAGGGGTTGGAGGGGGTTACAGAGAGAGGGAGGGGGTGTAAGGGCTGGAGTGTGTTACAGAGATAGGGAGGTGGTGTAGGGGCTGGAGGGGGTTACAGATTAGGGACGGGGTGTAGGGGCTGGAGGGAGTTACAGAGATAGGGAGGGGGTGTAGGGGCTGGAGGGGGTTACAGATTAGGGAGGGGGTGTAGGGGTTGGAGGGGGTTACAGAGATAGGGAGGGGGTGTAGGGGCTGGATGGGGTTACAGAGATAGGGAGGGGGTGTAGGGGCTGGTGGACGTTACAGAGATAGGGAGGGGGTGTAGGGGCTGGAGGGGGTGACAGAGATAGGGAGGGGTTGTAGGGGCTGAATGGGGTTACAGAGATAGAGAGGGGGTGTAGGGGCTGGTGGGGGTTACAGAGATAGGGAGGGGGTGTAGGGGCTGGAGGGGGTTACAGAGATAGGGAGCGGGTGTAGGGGCTGGAGGGGGTTACAGAGATAGGGAGGGGTTGTAGGGGCTGAATGGGGTTACAGAGATAGGGAGGGGGTGTAGGGGCTGGTGGGGGTTACAGAGATAGGGAGGGGGTATGGGGGGGAGGGGATTACACGGTGGGACATGGAGTAGTTTGTAAACTTGGATGAGATATTTAAAGTGCCTCTAAGAGCAGGGCAGAGGCTGGGAATCCTGCAGCGAGTAACTCCCCTCCTGACACCCCCCAAAATCTGTCCCATCATCTACAAGGCACAGGTCAGGAGGGTGAGGGAATACTCCCTACTTGCCCCCTGATGGGGGCGGCACGGTGGCTCAGTGGTTAGCACTGCTGCCTCCCAGCACCAGGGTCCCAGGTTCAATCCCAACCTTGTGCGACTGACTGTGTGGAGTTTGCACGTTCTCCCCGTGTCTGCGTGGGTTTCCTCCGGGTGCTCCGGTTTCCTCCCACAGTCCGAAGATGTGCAGGTCAGGGTGGATTGGCCTTGGGAAATTGTCCCATAGTGTTAGGTACATTTGTCAGAGGGAAATGTATCTGGGTGGGTTACTCTTCGGAGGGTCAGTGTGGACTTGTTGGGCCGAAGGGCCTGTTTCCACACTGTAGGGAATCTAATCTAAAAAAACACTCAAGAAGCTCGACACCATCCAGGGACAAAGCAGCCTCCGCTTGATTGGCCCCACACCCACAAACACCCCCTTCCTCCCTTACCCCCCGACGCTCAGTAACAGCAGTGTGTACCAGCTACAAGATGCACTGCAGAAACTCACCAAAGATCCTCAGGCAGCACCTTCCAAACCCACGGCCACTTCCATCTAGAAGGACAAGGGGCAGCAGGTACATGGGAACCCCACCCCCTGCAAGTTCTCCTCTGAGCCCCTCACCATCCCGACCTGGAAATATATCACCGTTCCCTCAGTGTGACTGGGTCAGAATCCTGGAATTCCCTCCCTCAGGGACATTGTGGGTCTACCCTCCAGCACATGGACTGCAGCGGGTCAAGAAGGCAGCTCACCCCCACCTTCTCAAGGGGGGCAACTAGGGACGGGGTGATAAATCCTGGGCCCCGGCTCTTGTCCAGTAAACGAGAGAAAGCTTAGACCGTGTTTCTTGAGTTGGTGGGCAGCGGGTGACTTCAGCTGAGCAGTGTCGGTGTGGGTTCAGACCCAGGGGCTATTAGGTGGCTACAGAATCCCCTTGGCTAGTGACCTGGATCAGGTTGGTGTGGAGGGGTCCCATTGGTGCAGTGAGATCGATTTCCCCTCAAACTAGCAAGCATCGAATTCCAATATTGATCACTCTCTCAACAGAGGGATGACGTGGAGGAGTCGGTGTTGGACTGGGGTGGACCAAATTAAAAATCACACACCCCCAGGTTACCGTCCAACAGGTTTATTTGGAAGCACTAGCTTTCGGAGCGCTGCCCCTTCATCAAGTATACTCCACAACCACCTGATGAAGGAGCGTCGCTCCGAAAGCTAGAGCTTCCAAATAAACCTGTTGGACTATAACCTGGTGTTTGTGATTTTTAAACACTCAGCAGAAGGATGTTGTGAAACTTGAAAGGGTTCAGAAAAGATTTACAAGGATGTTGCCAGGGTTGGAGGGTTTGAGCTACAGGGAGAGGCTGAACAGGCTGGAGCTGTTTTCCCTGGAGCATCGGAGGCTGAGGGGTGACCCCATTGAGGTTTATAAAATCATGAGGGGCATGGATAGGGTAAATAGACAAAGTCTTTTCCCTGGGGTCGGGGAGTCCAGAACTAGAGGGGCATAGGTTTAGGTGGAAGTGGGTCCTGCAGATGCTGGTGATCAGGGTGGAATAGTGTGGGGTTGGAAAAGCACAGCAGGTCAGGCAGCATCCAAGGAGCAGGAGAATCGAGGTTTTGGGCAAAAGCTCTTCATCAGGAATAGAGGGGCGTAGGTTTAGGGTGAGAGGGGAAAGATATAAAAGAGACCTAAGGGGCAACTTTTTCACGCAGAGGGTGGTACGTGTATGGAATGAGCTGCCAGAGGATGTGGTGGAGGCTGGTACAATTGCAACATTTAAGAGGCATTTGGATGGGTATATGAATAGGAAGGGTTTATAGGGATATGGGCCGGGTGCTGGCAAGTGGGACTAGATTGGGTTGGGATATCTGGTCGGCATGGACGGGTTGGGCCGAAGGGTCTGTTTCTGTGCTGTACATCTCTATGACTCCAATTGCAATGTTGGTCACATCACTATCAGCATCTTGTCACCTTGACACCGTACTGCTTGTTACACAGAGAGACACAGTGACAGAGAGAGAGACAGGCAGAGAAGGAGAGAGAGAGACACAGAGAGAGAGAGGAAGAGAGACAGAGAGAGTGAGAGAGAGACACAGAGAGAGAGAGGAAGAGAGACAGAGAGAGTGAGAGAGGCACAGAGAGAGAAAGACAGGCAGACAGAGAAGGAGAGAGAGACACAGAGAGAGAGACAGAGAGAGTGAGAGAGAGACACAGAGAGAGACAGACAGGCAGACAGAGAAGGAGAGAGAGAGAGACACACAGAGAGAGAGAGGAAGAGAGACAGAGAGAGTGAGAGAGAGACACAGAGAGAGACAGAGAGAGTGAGAGAGAGGGAGGGAGAAAGAGAGAGAGAGACAGCGAGAGAGAGAGAGAGAGACAGAGAGAGAGAGAGAGAGAGACAGACAGGCAGACAGAGAAGGAGAGAGAGAGAGACACAGAGAGAGAGAGGAAGAGAGACAGAGAGGGTGAGAGAGAGGGAGGGAGAAAGAGAGAGACAGAGAGAAAAAGAGAGAGGGAGAGACAGACAGACAGACAGAGACAGTGAGAGAGAGAGAGAGACAGAGAGAGTGATACTGAAAGTGAAAGTGATATTTTGTCAGGGAGATTCCAGTTCGGGGGAAGAGGAAGTGAAGGCTGCACCAACTGTCCCAGTCTCTGGTGTGACGCAGGGCTCCCCCCAGCAGGACAGTCTCCCCCCAGCAGGACAGACTCCCCCCAGCAGGGCAGTCTCCCCCCAGCAGGACAGTCTCCCCCCAGCAGGACAGACTCCCCCCAGCAGGACAGACTCCCCCCAGCAGGACAGTCTCCCCCCAGCATGGAGAAACCGACAGGAACCATCTTCTACCAGAGAAAACCAAGTGGTGAGTGAGTCCCTCAGGAATCAGACAGTCTCTCACAGTGAGGAGAAACTTCCACTTTCACATTCCAGGGAAAACCAAGCAGCTGTTTACTGGGAATATTCACAATTTACCCTTCGGACTGGACACTGCACTGTTCACCGAGTGTAGAGGGAGCTTTACTCTGTATCTAACCCCATGCTGTCCCTGTCCTGGGAGGGTTTGATGGAGGGGGGAGAGTGTAGAGGGAGCTTTACTCTGTATCTAACCCCGTGCTGTCCCTGTCCCTGGGAGTGTTTGATGGGGGGACAGTGTAGAGGGAGCTTTACTCTGTATCTAACCCCATGCTGTCCCTGTCCCTGGGAGTGTTTGATGGAGGGGGGAGAGTGTAGAGGCAGCTTTCCTCGGTGTCTAACCCTGTGGTGTTGTGTCTATACAGAGTCAGTGTGCCGGGTGGTGCAGTTGCCGTGTGAACACTACGCCGATGTGGGAAAGCTCAGGATGTTGGTAAAGTGGCTGCTGAACAAGGTAGTGAGCAGGCCATTCGTTTACTATCCCGGGGGTACAGGCCTGTGTGTCTGTGTGAGTGTGTGTCTGTGTCTGTGTGTGTCTGTGTGAGTGTGTGTCTGTGTGTGTCTGTGTCTGTGTGTGTCTGTGTGAGTGTGTGTCTGTGTGTGAATGTGTGTGTCTGTGTGTGTGCCTGTGTGTGTGTGTGTGTGTGTCTGTGTGTGTGTGACTGTGTAAGTGTGTGTCTGTGTGTCTATGTGACTGTGTGTGTGTGCCTGTGTGTCTGTGTGAGTGTGTGTCTGTGTGTCTGTGTGAGGGTATGTCTGTGTGAGTGTGTGACTGTGTGAGTGTGTGTCTGTGTGAGTATGTGTCTGTGTGTCTGTGTGTCTGTGTGACTGTGTGTGTGTGCCTGTGTGTCTGTGTGAGTGTGTGTCTGTGTCTGTGTGAGAGTATGTCTGTGTGAGTGTGTGTCTGTGTGAGTATGTATCCGTGTGAGTGCGTGTCTGTGGGTGAATGTGTGAGTGTGTGTCTGTGTGAGTGTATGTGTGTGTGTGTGTCTGTGTGAGTGTGAGTGTGTGAGTGTGTGTCTGTGTGTCTGTGTGACTGTGTGTGTGTGCCTGTGTGTCTGTGTGAGTGTGTGAGTGTGTGTCTGTGTGTCTGTGTGAGGGTATGTCTGTGTGAGTGTGTGACTGTGTGAGTGTGTGTCTGTGTGAGTATGTGTCTGTGTGTCTGTGTGACTGTGTGTGTGTGCCTGTGTGTCTGTGTGAGTGTGTGAGTGTGTGTCTGTGTCTGTGTGAGAGTATGTCTGTGTGAGTGTGTGTCTGTGTGAGTATGTATCCGTGTGAGTGCGTGTCTGTGGGTGAATGTGTGAGTGTGTGTCTGTGTGAGTGTATGTGTGTGTGTGTGTCTGTGTGAGTGTGAGTGTGTGAGTGTGTGTGTGTCTGTGTGACTGTGTGTGTGTGCCTGTGTGTCTGTGTGAGTGTGTGAGTGTGTGTCTGTGTGTCTGTGTGAGAGTATGTCTGTGTGAGTGTGTGTCTGTGTGAGTATGTATCCGTGTGAGTGCGTGTCTGTGGGTGAATGTGTGAGTGTGTGTCTGTGTGAGTGTATGTGTGTGTGTGTGTCTGTGTGTCTGTGTGAGTGTGTGTCTGTGTGAGTGTGTGTCTGTATGTCTGTGTGAGTGTGTCTATGTGAGTGTGTGAGTGTGTGTCTGTGTGAGTGTGTGTCTGTGTGAGTGTGAGTTTATGTGAGTGTGTGTCTATGTGAATGTGTGCCTGTGTGAGTGTGTGTCTGTATGTCTGTGTGTGTGTCTGTGTGTCTGTGTGAGTGTGAGTCTATGTGAGTGTGTGAGTGTGTGTGTGTCTATGTGAGTGTGTGAGTGTGTGTCTATGTGAGTGTGAGTGTGTGTCTGTGTGAGTGTGTGTCTGTATGTCTGTGTGAGTGTGTGTCTATGTGAGTGTGTGAGTGTGTGTCTGTGTGAGTGTGTGTCTATGTGAGTGTGTGAGTGTGCGTCTGTGAGTGTGTGTCTGTGAGTGTGTGTCTGTGTGTGTGTGTCTATGTGTGTCTGTGAGTGTGTGTCTGTGAGTGTGTGTCTGTGAGTGTGTATCTGTGTGAGTGTGTGAGTGTGTGTCTGTGAGTGTGTGTCTGTGAGTGTGTATCTGTGTGAGTGTGTGAGTGTGTGTCTATGTGTCTGTGTGTGTGTGTCTATGTGAGTGTGTGAGTGAAGTGTGCAATGGACAATCCAACTATAACTCACCAACCCCTTCGCCCTCAGTCTGACTGAACCCTTCACCCTCACACTCACACCCCCTCACACTCACACCCTCACCCTCACACTCACACCCTCACCCTCACACTCACACCCCCTCACACTCACACCCTCACCCTCACACTCACACCCTCACCCTCACACTCACACCCCCTTCACACTCACACCCCCTTCACACTCATACCCCCTCACACTCACAGCCCCTCACACTCACACCCCCCTCACACACACACCACCTCACCCTCACACCGTCTCACACTCACACCCCTTCACACTCACACCCACTCACACTCCTACCCCACTCACACTCACACCTCCCCCACACTCACACTGCCTCACACTCACAACCCTCACAGTCACACCCCCTCACACTCACCCCCTCACACGCACACTCTCTCACATTCATACCCCCTCACACTCACACCCTCTCACAGTCACACCCTTCTCACACTCACACCCCCCCACACTCACACCCCCCTCACACACACCCCACCTCACCCTCACACTCACTCACACTCACACTCATACCCCCCTCACACTCACACCTCCCTCACACTCACACTGCCTCACACTCACATCCCTCTCACACTCACACCCCTCACTCACACCCCCTCACACTGACCCCCCACACACATACACTCGCTTACACTCATACCCCTCACACTCACACCCCCTCACAGTCACACCCTTCTCACACTCACACACCCACACACTCACACACCCCTCACACACACCACCTCACCTTCACACCGTCTCACACTCACACTCACACCCCTTCACACTCACACCCACTCACACTCACACTCATACCCCCTCACGCTCACACCTCCTTCACACTCACACTGCCTCACACTCACACCCCCCTCACACTCACATCCCTCTCACACTCATACCCCTCACACTCACACCCCCTCACACTCACACCCTTCTCACACTCACACACCCCCACACTCACATTCACACCCCCTCACACTCACACCCCCTCATACTCATACCCCTTCACACTCATATCCCCCTCACACTCACACCCCCTCACAGTCACACCCTCCTCACACTCACACACCCCCACACTCACTCACACTCACACCCCCTCACACTCACACTCCATCACACTCACATCCCCTCACACTCACACACCCCACATTCACACTCCATCACACTCACACCCCCCTCATATTCACACCCCCTCACATTCATACCCCCCTCACACTCACACACACCCACACTCACACCCCCTCACACTCTCTCACACTCACAGCCCCTCACACTCACACCCCCTCACACTCACACCTCCCTCACACACACACCCTACACTCACACACCCTCACACTCACACCCCCCTCACATTCACCTCACCTTCACATCCCCTCACCCTCACACCGCCCTTACACTCACACCCCTTCACTCTCACTCACCCCTCACACTCACACCCCCACACACTCACACCCCCTCATACTTACACCCCCGCAGGATCCCACCCCCTCACACTCACACCCCCCTCACTCTCACACTCCATCACACTCACACCCCCTCACACTCACACCCCCTCACACTCACACCCCCCTCACTCCCACACTCCATCACACTCACACACCCCTCATACTCACACCCCCTCACATTCATACCCCCCTCACACTCACACCCCCTCAGAGTCACACCCTCCTCACACTCACACCCCCCACACTCACACCCCCTCACACTCTCTCACACTCACAGCCCCTCACACTCACACACCCCCACACTCACACCTCCCTCACACTCACACCCCCTCACACACACACCCCACTCACTCACACCCCCTCGCATTCACACTCACCTCACACCCCTTCAGACTCACTCACCCCACACACTCACCCCCTCACACACTCCATCACACTCACACCCCCTTACACTCACTCCCCCCTCACACTCACACCCCCTCACACTCACACCCCCTCACACACACACCCCACTCACTCACACCCCCTCGCATTCACACTCACCTCACACCCCTTCAGACTCACTCACCCCCACACACTCACCCCCTCACACACTCCATCACACTCACACCCCCTTACACTCACTCCCCCCTCACACTCACACCCCCTCACACTCACACCCCATCACACTCACACACCCCTCGTACTCACACCCCCTCACATTCATACCCCCCTCACACTCACACCCCCTCACAGTCACACCCTCCTCACACTCACACACCCCCACACTCACACCCCCTCACACTCTCTCACACTCACAGCCCCTCACACTCACACCCCCCCAAACTCACACCTCCCTCACACTCACACCCCCTCACACTCACACCCCCTCACACTTACACCCCCTCACAATCCCACCCCCTCACACTCCCACCCCCTCACACTCACACCCCTGACACTCACACACCCTCACACTCATACCCCCTCACACTCACACACCCCTCACACTCACACCCACTCATACTTGCACCCCCTCACTCTCACACCCACTCACAAGCACCCCCCATACTCATATTCCCTCACACTCACACCCCCTCACACTCACACACCCCTCACACTCACACACCCCTTACACTCACACCCCCTCATACTCAAACCCCAGACTCATTCACACCCCCTCGCATTCACACTCACCTCACACCCACACCCCTTCACACTCACCTGCCCCTCACACATACACCCTTTCACACTCACACCCCCTCACACTCTCTCACACTCATACCCCATCACACTCACACTCTATCACACTCACAACCCCTCATACTCACTCCCCGCACACTCACACCCCTGCACACTCACCCCCTCACACTCACACCCCCTCACACTCACACTTCCCTCACACTCACACTCACTCACCCCTCACACTCACACACCCCTTACACTCATACCCCCTCACAATCACACCCACTCATACTCGCACCCTCTCATACTCACACCCCCTCACATGCACCCCCGTACTCACATCCACTCACACTCACAACCCCCTCACAATCCCCTCACCCTCACACACCCTCACCCTCACATGCCCCTCACACTCACACTCCCTCACACTCTCACCCCCACTCACTCTCACCCCCACTCACTCACACTCCCTCACACTCACAACCCCCTCACACTCACAACCCCTCACACTCACACTCACACCCCCTCACAGTCATAGCCTCCTCACACTCACACCCCCTCACACCCACTCACACTCACACTCTCTCACACTCACAGCCTCACACACCCCCCTCACACTCACACTCCATCACACTCAAACCCCTTCACACTCACACCCCCCTCATACTTGCATCCCCTCACACTCACTCCCCCTCACAGTCCCACCCACCTCACACTCACACCCCCTCACACCCACATCCCCTCACACCCACTCACACTCACACTCACATCCTCTCACACTCTCCTCACCATCACACCCTGTCATCCTCACACCCCTCTCACACTCACAACCCCCTCACACTCACACCTCCTCACACTCACCTCACACTCACACCCCTTCACACTCACTCACCCCTCACACTCACACTCCTCTCACATCATGCCCTGTCACACCCACACCCCCTCACACTCACACCTCCTTACACTCATCCTCCCCTCACACTCACACACCCCTCACATTCACTCCCCCCACACTCACACCCCCTCACACTCACACCCCCCTCACACTCACACCCCTCACACTCACACTCCCTCTCACACTAATACCCCTCACACTCACACTCTCTCACACTCACAACCCCTCACAGTCACACCCCCCTCACACTCACATCCCCTTACACTCACACTCCATCACACTCACACACCCCCACATTCACTCCCCCCTCACACTCACACTCACTTCACACTCACACCCCCTCACACTCACACCCCCTCACATTCACTCCCCCCACACTCACACCCCCTCACACTCACACCCCCCTCACATTCACACCCCTTCACACTCAAACTCCATTACACTCACACCCTCTCGCACTCACACCCACTCATACTCACACTCCCTTCACCCTAATGCCCCTCACACTCACACCACCCTCACACTCACACCCCCTCACACTCACACACCCCTCACACTCACACTCCCTCATACTCACACCACTCTCACACTCCCCCACACTCACTTCCCCCTTACACTCTCTCACACTCAACCCCTCACAGTCACACCCACCTCACACTCACATCCCCTCACACTCACACCCCATCACACTCACACCCCCTCACACTCACTCCCCTCACACTCACTCCCCTCACATTCACTCCCCCCCACACTCACACCCCCTCACACTCACACCCCCCTCACATTCACACCCCTTCACACTCAAACTCCATTACACTCACACCCTCTCGCACTCACACCCACTCATACTCACACTCCCTTCACCCTAATGCCCCTCACACTCACACTCCTCCCACACTCACGCCCCGTCACACCCACACCCCCTCACACTCATACCCCTTACACTCACCCTCCCCTCACACTCACACCACATCACACTCACATCCCCCTCACATTCACACTCCCTCACACTCACACCCACTCATAACCACACCCCCTCACACTCACACCCCTCTCACACTCACACCCCCCTCACACTCATACCTCGCTAACACTCCCCTCACCCTCACACCCCCTCACCCTCACACCCCCTCACCCTCACACACCCCTCACACTCGTACCCCCTCACACTCACACACCCCACTCACTCATACTTTCTCACGCTCACAACCCCCTCACACTCACACCACCTCATACTCACCTCACACTCACACCCCTTCACACTCACGCCCCGTCACACTCACATCCCCTCACACTCACACTCCCCTCACACTCACACCCACTCACACTCACACCCACTCACACTCTCTCACACTCACACCCCCACACACTCACACCACCTCACACTCCATCACACTCACACCCCCTCACACTCACTCCCCTCACACTCACTCCCCCTCACACTCACTCTCACACTCACACCCCTCTCACACTCAACACGCACTCACACTCCATCACACACTCACCCACACTCTCACTCCCCCTCACACTCACTCCCCCCACACTCACTCCCCCCACACTCACACTCACTCTCACACCCCTCACACTCACACCCTCCTCACACTCACACCCCTCTCACACTCACACCCACTCACAATCACTTCACACTCACACTCCATCACACTCACACTCCCTCACACTCACACCCACTCATAACCACACCCCCTCACACTCACACCCCTCTCAAACTCACAATCCCCTCTCACTCATACCTCACTCACACTCCCCTGACACTCACAACCCCCCCCACCCTCACACCCCCTTACCCTCACACACCCCTCACACTTATACCCCCTCACACTCACACACCTCACTCACTCATACTTCCTCACGCTCACAACCCCCTCACACTCACACCCCCTCACACTCACCTCACACTCACACCCCTTCACACTCACTCGCCCCTCACACTCACACTCCTCTCACACTCACACCCCCTCACACTCACACCCCTTCACACTCACACTCCATCACACTCACATCCCCTCACACTCACATCCCCTCACACTCACTCCCCTCACACTCACTCCCCCACACTCACTTCCCCCTCACACTCACACTCCCTCTCACACTAATACCCCTCACACTCACACTCTCTCACACTCACAACCCCTCAAAGTCACACCCCCCTCACAGTCACACCCCCTCACACTCACACTCACTCTCACACTCACACCCCTCACACTCACACTCCCTCTCACACTAATACCCCTCACACTCACACTCTCTCACACTCACAACCCCTCACAGTCACACCCCCCTCACACTCACATCCCCTTACACTCACACTCCATCACACTCACACACCCCCACATTCACTCCCCCCTCACACTCACACTCACTTCACACTCACACCCCCTCACACTCACACCCCCTCACATTCACACCCCTCATACTCACACACCATCACACTCACACCCCTCTCACACTCACACCCCCCTCACACTCATACCTCACTCACACTCCCCTCACACTCACAACCCCCTCACCCTCACACCCCACTCACACTCATACCGCCTTACACTCACACCCCACTCACTCATACTTCCTCACGCTCACAACCCCCTCACACTCACACCCCCTCACACTCACACCCCCTCACACTCACACTCTCTCACACTCACACCCCCACACACTCACATCTCCTCACACTCCATCACACTCACACTCCCTCACACTCACTCCCCTCACACTCACTCCCCCTACACTCACTCCCCCTCACACTCACTCTCACACTCACACCCCTGCACACTCACACCCACT
Organism: Chiloscyllium punctatum; assembly: GCF_047496795.1. Classification (NCBI taxonomy): domain Eukaryota; kingdom Metazoa; phylum Chordata; class Chondrichthyes; order Orectolobiformes; family Hemiscylliidae; genus Chiloscyllium; species Chiloscyllium punctatum. Next base: position 21,703,359 of record NC_092759.1, on the reverse strand, counting down.
CACACTCACACTCTCTCACACTCACACCCCCACACACTCACACCCCCCTCACACTCAACACCCACTCACATTCACACTCCATCACACTCAGTCTCTCACACTCACACCCCCTCACAGTCACACCCTCCTCACACTCACATCCTTCTCACATTCACACCCCTTCACACTCACTCGCCCCTCACACTCACACTCCCCTCACCCTCACACCCCCTCACACTCACACCCCTCTCACACTCACGCCCCTCACACTCACACCCTCTTCACACTCACACCCCCTCACACTCACATCCCCTTCACACTCACACCCCCTCACACTCACACCCCCTCACACTCACACCCACTCATATCTACACCCCCTCACACTCACACTCCCCTCACCCTCACACCCCCTCACACTCACACCCCTCTCACACTCACGCCCCTCACACTCACACCCTCTTCACACTCACACCCCCTCACACTCAACACCCACTCACATTCACACTCCATCACACACACACCCTCACACTCACACCCCCTCACACTCACACTCTCTCACACTCACACCCCCTCACAGTCACACCCTCCTCACACTCACATCCTTCTCACATTCACACCCACTCACAATCACTTCACACTCACACTCCATCACACTCACACCCCCTCACACTCACACCCACTCATAACCACAGCCCCTCACACTCAAACCCCCGTTACACTCACACTCCATCACACTCACACCCCCTCACACTCACCCCTCTCATACTCACAACCCCCTCACACTCATACCTCACACTCACTCCCCTCACACTCACACCCCTGCACACTCACACCCCCTCACACTCACACTTCCCTCACACTCACACTCACTCACCCCTCACACTTCCCTCACACTCACACTCACTCACCCCCTCCCACTCACACACCCCTTACACTCATACCCCCTCACAATCACACCCACTCATACTCGCACCCTCTCACACTCACACCCCCTCACACTCACACCCCCTCACACTCACTCCCCCCTCACACTCACACCCCCTCACACTCACACACCCCTCACACTCACACCCCCTCACACTCACATTCCCTCACACTCACACCCCGTCACACACACACTACCTCATACTCACATCTCCTTATACTCACACCCCCCTCACATTCCCCTCACCCTCATACCCCTTCACACTCACTCACCCCTCACACTCACACTCCTCTCACACTCACGCCCTGTCACACTCACACCCCCTCACACTCAGTCCCCCTCATACTCACTCCGCCCACACTCACTCCCCCCTCACACTCACACTTACTCTCACACTCACACCCCCTCACACTTACACTCTCTCACACTCACACCCCCTCACAGTCACACCCTCCTCACACTCACACCCCCTCACACTCACACCACCCTCACACTCACACCCCCTCACACTCACACACCCCTCACACTCACACTCCCTCATACTCACACCACTCTCACACTCCCCCACACTCACTTCCCCCTTACACTCTCTCACACTCAACCCCTCACAGTCACACCCACCTCACACTCACATCCCCTCACACTCACACCCCATCACACTCACACCCCCTCACACTCACTCCCCTCACACTCACTCCCCTCACATTCACTCCCCCCACACTCACACCCCCTCACACTCACACCCCCCTCACATTCACACCCCTTCACACTCAAACTCCATTACACTCACACCCTCTCGCACTCACACCCACTCATACTCACACTCCCTTCACCCTAATGCCCCTCACACTCACACCACCCTCACACTCACACCCCCTCACACTCACACACCCCTCACACTCACACTCCCTCATACTCACACCACTCTCACACTCCCCCACACTCACTTCCCCCTTACACTCTCTCACACTCAACCCCTCACAGTCACACCCACCTCACACTCACATCCCCTCACACTCACACCCCATCACACTCACACCCCCTCACACTCACTCCCCTCACACTCACTCCCCTCACATTCACTCCCCCCCACACTCACACCCCCTCACACTCACACCCCCCTCACATTCACACCCCTTCACACTCAAACTCCATTACACTCACACCCTCTCGCACTCACACCCACTCATACTCACACTCCCTTCACCCTAATGCCCCTCACACTCACACTCCTCCCACACTCACGCCCCGTCACACCCACACCCCCTCACACTCATACCCCTTACACTCACCCTCCCCTCACACTCACACCACATCACACTCACATCCCCCTCACATTCACACTCCCTCACACTCACACCCACTCATAACCACACCCCCTCACACTCACACCCCTCTCACACTCACACCCCCCTCACACTCATACCTCGCTAACACTCCCCTCACCCTCACACCCCCTCACCCTCACACCCCCTCACCCTCACACACCCCTCACACTCGTACCCCCTCACACTCACACACCCCACTCACTCATACTTTCTCACGCTCACAACCCCCTCACACTCACACCACCTCATACTCACCTCACACTCACACCCCTTCACACTCACGCCCCGTCACACTCACATCCCCTCACACTCACACTCCCCTCACACTCACACCCACTCACACTCACACCCACTCACACTCTCTCACACTCACACCCCCACACACTCACACCACCTCACACTCCATCACACTCACACCCCCTCACACTCACTCCCCTCACACTCACTCCCCCTCACACTCACTCTCACACTCACACCCCTCTCACACTCAACACGCACTCACACTCCATCACACACTCACCCACACTCTCACTCCCCCTCACACTCACTCCCCCCACACTCACTCCCCCCACACTCACACTCACTCTCACACCCCTCACACTCACACCCTCCTCACACTCACACCCCTCTCACACTCACACCCACTCACAATCACTTCACACTCACACTCCATCACACTCACACTCCCTCACACTCACACCCACTCATAACCACACCCCCTCACACTCACACCCCTCTCAAACTCACAATCCCCTCTCACTCATACCTCACTCACACTCCCCTGACACTCACAACCCCCCCCACCCTCACACCCCCTTACCCTCACACACCCCTCACACTTATACCCCCTCACACTCACACACCTCACTCACTCATACTTCCTCACGCTCACAACCCCCTCACACTCACACCCCCTCACACTCACCTCACACTCACACCCCTTCACACTCACTCGCCCCTCACACTCACACTCCTCTCACACTCACACCCCCTCACACTCACACCCCTTCACACTCACACTCCATCACACTCACATCCCCTCACACTCACATCCCCTCACACTCACTCCCCTCACACTCACTCCCCCACACTCACTTCCCCTCACACTCACACTCCCTCTCACACTAATACCCCTCACACTCACACTCTCTCACACTCACAACCCCTCAAAGTCACACCCCCCTCACAGTCACACCCCCTCACACTCACACTCACTCTCACACTCACACCCCTCACACTCACACTCCCTCTCACACTAATACCCCTCACACTCACACTCTCTCACACTCACAACCCCTCACAGTCACACCCCCCTCACACTCACATCCCCTTACACTCACACTCCATCACACTCACACACCCCCACATTCACTCCCCCCTCACACTCACACTCACTTCACACTCACACCCCCTCACACTCACACCCCCTCACATTCACACCCCTCATACTCACACACCATCACACTCACACCCCTCTCACACTCACACCCCCCTCACACTCATACCTCACTCACACTCCCCTCACACTCACAACCCCCTCACCCTCACACCCCACTCACACTCATACCGCCTTACACTCACACCCCACTCACTCATACTTCCTCACGCTCACAACCCCCTCACACTCACACCCCCTCACACTCACACCCCCTCACACTCACACTCTCTCACACTCACACCCCCACACACTCACATCTCCTCACACTCCATCACACTCACACTCCCTCACACTCACTCCCCTCACACTCACTCCCCCTACACTCACTCCCCCTCACACTCACTCTCACACTCACACCCCTGCACACTCACACCCACTCACACTCACACTCTCTCACACTCACACCCCCACACACTCACACCCCCCTCACACTCAACACCCACTCACATTCACACTCCATCACACTCAGTCTCTCACACTCACACCCCCTCACAGTCACACCCTCCTCACACTCACATCCTTCTCACATTCACACCCCTTCACACTCACTCGCCCCTCACACTCACACTCCCCTCACCCTCACACCCCCTCACACTCACACCCCTCTCACACTCACGCCCCTCACACTCACACCCTCTTCACACTCACACCCCCTCACACTCAACACCCACTCACATTCACACTCCATCACACACACACCCTCACACTCACACCCCCTCACACTCACACTCTCTCACACTCACACCCCCTCACAGTCACACCCTCCTCACACTCACATCCTTCTCACATTCACACCCACTCACAATCACTTCACACTCACACTCCATCACACTCACACCCCCTCACACTCACACCCACTCATAACCACAGCCCCTCACACTCAAACCCCCGTTACACTCACACTCCATCACACTCACACCCCCTCACACTCACCCCTCTCATACTCACAACCCCCTCACACTCATACCTCACACTCACTCCCCTCACACTCACACCCCTGCACACTCACACCCCCTCACACTCACACTTCCCTCACACTCACACTCACTCACCCCTCACACTTCCCTCACACTCACACTCACTCACCCCCTCCCACTCACACACCCCTTACACTCATACCCCCTCACAATCACACCCACTCATACTCGCACCCTCTCACACTCACACCCCCTCACACTCACACCCCCTCACACTCACTCCCCCCTCACACTCACACCCCCTCACACTCACACACCCCTCACACTCACACCCCCTCACACTCACATTCCCTCACACTCACACCCCGTCACACACACACTACCTCATACTCACATCTCCTTATACTCACACCCCCCTCACATTCCCCTCACCCTCATACCCCTTCACACTCACTCACCCCTCACACTCACACTCCTCTCACACTCACGCCCTGTCACACTCACACCCCCTCACACTCAGTCCCCCTCATACTCACTCCGCCCACACTCACTCCCCCCTCACACTCACACTTACTCTCACACTCACACCCCCTCACACTCACACCACCCTCACACTCACACCCCCTCACACTCACACACCCCTCACACTCACACTCCCTCATACTCACACCACTCTCACACTCCCCCACACTCACTTCCCCCTTACACTCTCTCACACTCAACCCCTCACAGTCACACCCACCTCACACTCACATCCCCTCACACTCACACCCCATCACACTCACACCCCCTCACACTCACTCCCCTCACACTCACTCCCCTCACATTCACTCCCCCCACACTCACACCCCCTCACACTCACACCCCCCTCACATTCACACCCCTTCACACTCAAACTCCATTACACTCACACCCTCTCGCACTCACACCCACTCATACTCACACTCCCTTCACCCTAATGCCCCTCACACTCACACTCCTCCCACACTCACGCCCCGTCACACCCACACCCCCTCACACTCATACCCCTTACACTCACCCTCCCCTCACACTCACACCACATCACACTCACATCCCCCTCACATTCACACTCCCTCACACTCACACCCACTCATAACCACACCCCCTCACACTCACACCCCTCTCACACTCACACCCCCCTCACACTCATACCTCGCTAACACTCCCCTCACCCTCACACCCCCTCACCCTCACACCCCCTCACCCTCACACACCCCTCACACTCGTACCCCCTCACACTCACACACCCCACTCACTCATACTTTCTCACGCTCACAACCCCCTCACACTCACACCACCTCATACTCACCTCACACTCACACCCCTTCACACTCACGCCCCGTCACACTCACATCTCCTCACACTCACACTCCCCTCACACTCACACCCACTCACACTCACACCCACTCACACTCTCTCACACTCACACCCCCACACACTCACACCACCTCACACTCCATCACACTCACACCCCCTCACACTCACTCCCCTCACACTCACTCCCCCTCACACTCACTCTCACACTCACACCCCTCTCACACTCAACACGCACTCACACTCCATCACACACTCACCCACACTCTCACTCCCCCTCACACTCACTCCCCCCACACTCACTCCCCCCACACTCACACTCACTCTCACACCCCTCACACTCACACCCTCCTCACACTCACACCCCTCTCACACTCACACCCACTCACAATCACTTCACACTCACACTCCATCACACTCACACTCCCTCACACTCACACCCACTCATAACCACACCCCCTCACACTCACACCCCTCTCAAACTCACAATCCCCTCTCACTCATACCTCACTCACACTCCCCTGACACTCACAACCCCCCCCACCCTCACACCCCCTTACCCTCACACACCCCTCACACTTATACCCCCTCACACTCACACACCTCACTCACTCATACTTCCTCACGCTCACAACCCCCTCACACTCACACCCCCTCACACTCACCTCACACTCACACCCCTTCACACTCACTCGCCCCTCACACTCACACTCCTCTCACACTCACACCCCCTCACACTCACACCCCTTCACACTCACACTCCATCACACTCACATCCCCTCACACTCACATCCCCTCACACTCACTCCCCTCACACTCACTCCCCCACACTCACTTCCCCCTCACACTCACACTCCCTCTCACACTAATACCCCTCACACTCACACTCTCTCACACTCACAACCCCTCACAGTCACACCCCCCTCACAGTCACACCCCCTCACACTCACACTCACTCTCACACTCACACCCCTCACACTCACACTCCCTCTCACACTAATACCCCTCACACTCACACTCTCTCACACTCACAACCCCTCACAGTCACACCCCCCTCACACTCACATCCCCTTACACTCACACTCCATCACACTCACACACCCCCACACTCACTCCCCCCTCACACTCACACTCACTTCACACTCACACCCCCTCACACTCACACCCCCTCACATTCACACCCCTCTCACACTCACACCCCCCTCACACTCATACCTCACTCACACTCCCCTCACACTCACAACCCCCTCACCCTCACACCCCACTCACACTCATACCGCCTTACACTCACACCCCACTCACTCATACTTCCTCACGCTCACAACCCCCTCACACTCACACCCCCTCACACTCACACCCCCTCACACTCACACTCTCTCACACTCACACCCCCACACACTCACATCTCCTCACACTCCATCACACTCACACTCCCTCACACTCACTCCCCTCACACTCACTCCCCCTACACTCACTCCCCCTCACACTCACTCTCACACTCACACCCCTGCACACTCACACCCACTCACACTCACACTCTCTCACACTCACACCCCCACACACTCACACCCCCCTCACACTCAACACCCACTCACATTCACACTCCATCACACTCAGTCTCTCACACTCACACCCCCTCACAGTCACACCCTCCTCACACTCACATCCTTCTCACATTCACACCCCTTCACACTCACTCGCCCCTCACACTCACACTCCCCTCACCCTCACACCCCCTCACACTCACACCCCTCTCACACTCACGCCCCTCACACTCACACCCTCTTCACACTCACACCCCCTCACACTCACATCCCCTTCACACTCACACCCCCTCACACTCACACCCCCTCACACTCACACCCACTCATATCTACACCCCCTCACACTCACACTCCCCTCACCCTCACACCCCCTCACACTCACACCCCTCTCACACTCACGCCCCTCACACTCACACCCTCTTCACACTCACACCCCCTCACACTCAACACCCACTCACATTCACACTCCATCACACACACACCCTCACACTCACACCCCCTCACACTCACACTCTCTCACACTCACACCCCCTCACAGTCACACCCTCCTCACACTCACATCCTTCTCACATTCACACCCACTCACAATCACTTCACACTCACACTCCATCACACTCACACCCCCTCACACTCACACCCACTCATAACCACAGCCCCTCACACTCAAACCCCCGTTACACTCACACTCCATCACACTCACACCCCCTCACACTCACCCCTCTCATACTCACAACCCCCTCACACTCATACCTCACTCACACTCCCCTCACACTCACAACCCCCTCACCTTCACACCCCCTCACCCTCACACCCCCCTCACACTCGTACCCCCTCACACTCACACATCCCACTCAGTCATACTTCCTCACGCTCACAACCCCCTCACACTCACACCCCTCACCCTCACACCCCCTCACACTTGTACCCCCTCACACTCACACACCTCACTCACTCATACTTCCTCATGCTCACAACCCCCTCACACTCACACTCACCTCACACTCACACCCCTTCACACTCACTCGCCCCTCACACTCACACTCCTCTCACACTCACACCCCCTCACACTCACTCACACTCACACTCACTCTCTCTCACACTCACACCCCCACACAATCACACCCCCTCACACTCACACTCCATCACACTCACACCCCCTCACACTCACTCCCCTCACACTCACTCCCCCCACACTCACTGCCCCCTCACACTCACTTCACACTCACACCCCCTCACACTCACACTCCATCACACTCACACTCACTTCAACTCACACCCCCTCACACTCACACTCCATCACACTCACACCCCCCTCACATTCACACCCCCTCACACTCACACATCATCACACTCACACCCTCTCATACTCACATCCCCCACACACTCAAACCCCCCTCACACTCACACTCCCCTCACACTCACAACCCCCTCACCCTCACACCCCCTCACACTTGTACCCCCTCACACTCACACACCTCACTCACTCATACTTCCTCATGCTCACAACCCCCTCACACTCACACCCCCTCACACTCACCTCACACTCACACCCCTTCACACTCACTCGCCCCTCACACTCACACTCCTCTCACACTCACACCCCCTCACACTCACTCCCACTCACACTCACTCTCTCTCACACTCACACCCCCACACAATCACACCCCCTCACACTCATACTCCATCACACTCACACCCACTCACACTCACACTCTCTCACACTCACACCCCCACACACTCACACCCCCCTCACACTCAACACCCACTCACATTCACACTCCATCACACTCACAGTCTCTCACACTCACACCCCCTCACAGTCACACCCTCCTCACACTCACATCCTTCTCACATTCACACCCCTTCACACTCACTCGCCCCTCACACTCACACTCCCCTCACCCTCACACCCCCTCACACTCACACCCCTCTCACACTCACGCCCCTCACACTCACACTCCCCTCACCCTCACACCCCCTCACACTCACACCCCTCTCACACTCACGCCCCTCACACTCACACCCTCTTCACACTCACACCCCCTCACACTCACATCCCCTTCACACTCACACCCCCTCACACTCACACCCCCTCACACTCACACCCCCTCACACTCACACCCACTCATATCCACACTCCCTCACACTCACACTCCCCTCACCCTCACACCCCCTCACACTCACACCCCTCTCACACTCACGCCCCTCACACTCACACCCTCTTCACACTCACACCCCCTCACACTCAACACCCACTCACATTCACACTCCATCACACACACACCCTCACACTCACACCCCCTCACACTCACACTCTCTCACAGTCACACCCCCTCACAGTCACACCCTCCTCACACTCACATCCTTCTCACATTCACACCCACTCACAATCACTTCACACTCACACTCCATCACACTCACACCCCCTCACACTCACACCCACTCATAACCACAGCCCCTCACACTCAAACCCCCGTTACACTCACACTCCATCACACTCACACCCCCTCACACTCACCCCTCTCATACTCACAACCCCCTCACACTCATACCTCACTCACACTCCCCTCACACTCACAACCCCCTCACCTTCACACCCCCTCACCCTCACACCCCCCTCACACTCGTACCCCCTCACACTCACACACCCCACTCAGTCATACTTCCTCACGCTCACAACCCCCTCACACTCACACCCCTCACCCTCACACCCCCTCACACTTGTACCCCCTCACACTCACACACCTCACTCACTCATACTTCCTCATGCTCACAACCCCCTCACACTCACACCCCCTCACACTCACCTCACACTCACACCCCTTCACACTCACTCGCCCCTCACACTCACACTCCTCTCACACTCACACCCCCTCACACTCACTCCCACTCACACTCACTCTCTCTCACACTCACACCCCCACACAATCACACCCCCTCACACTCACACTCCATCACACTCACACCCCCTCACACTCACTCCCCTCACACTCACTCCCCCCACACTCACTGCCCCCTCACACTCACTTCACACTCACACCCCCTCACACTCACACTCCATCACACTCACACTCACTTCAACTCACACCCCCTCACACTCACACTCCATCACACTCACACCCCCCTCACATTCACACCCCCTCACACTCACACATCATCACACTCACACCCTCTCATACTCACATCCCCCCCACACTCAAACCCCCCCACACTCACACTCCCCTCACCCTCACACCCCCTCACACTCACACCCCTCACACTCACACCCTCTTCACACTCACACTCCATCACACTCACACCCACTCATAACCACACCCCCTCATACTCACCCCTCTCATACTGACAACCCCCTCACACTCATACCTCACTCACACTCCCCTCACACTCACAACCCCCTCACCCTCACACCCCCTCACACTTGTGCCCCCTCACACTCACACACCCCACTCACTCATACTTCCTCATGCTCACAACCCCCTCACACTCACACCCCCTCACACTCACACCCCTTCACACTCACTCGCTCCTCACACTCACACTCCCCTCACCCTCACACCCCCTCACACTCACACCCCTCTCACACTCACGCCCCTCACACTCACACCCTCTTCACACTCACACCCCCTCACACTCACATCCCCTTCACACTCACACCCCCTCACACTCACACCCCCTCACACTCACACCCACTCATAACCACACCCCTTCACACTCAAACCCCTCTCACACTCACACTCCCCTCACCCTCACACCCCCTCACACTCACACCCCTCTCACACTCACGCCCCTCACACTCACACCCTCTTCACACTCACACCCCCTCACACTCACACCCTCTTCACACTCACACCCCCTCACACTCACACCCCCTCACACTCACACCCACTCATAACCACACCCCCTCACACTCAAACCCCTCTCACACTCACACTCCCCTCACCCTCACACTCCATCACACTCACACCCCTCTCCCACTCACGCCCCTCACACTCACACCCTCTTCACACTCACACCCCCTCACACTCACATCCCCTTCACACTCACACCCCCTCACACTCACACCCACTCACACTCACACCCCCTCACACTCACACCCCCTCACACTCACACCCCGTCACACTCACACCCCCTCACACTCACACCCCCTCACACTCACACCCCGTCACACTCACACCCACTCATAACCACACCCCTCACACTCAAACCCCCCTCATACTCACACTCCATCACACTCACACCCCCTCATACTCACCCCTCTCATACTCACAACCCCCTCACACTCATACCTCACTCACACTCCCCTCACACTCACAACCCCCTCACCCTCACACCCCCTCACACTTGTGCCCCCTCACACTCACACACCCCACTCACTCATAATTCCTCATGCTCACAACCCCCTCACACTCACACCCCCCACACTCACACCCCTTCACACTCACTCGCCCCTCACACTCATTCTCCTCTCACACTCACACCCACTCACACTCACACTCTCTCACACTCACACCCCCACACAATCACACCCCCTCACACTCACACCCCCTCACACTCACATCACACTCACACCTCCTTCACACTCACACCCCCCTCACACTCACACCCCCTCACACTCACACCCCCTCACACCTCCTTCACACTCACACCCCCTCACACTCCCTCACACTCACGCCCCACACTCACACCCCCTTCACACTCACACCCCCTCACACTCACACGCCCCTCACACTCACCCCCCACACTCACACCCCCTCACACTCACCCCCCACACTCACACCCCCTCACACTCACTCCCCTCACACTCACTCCCCCCACACTCACACCCCCTCACTCCCCCCACACTCACACGCCCCTCACACTCACCCCCCACACTCACACCCCCTCACTCCCCCCACACTCACACTCCCCTCTCTCTGTGTAACCCATTATATCTCTCACTTTCTCTCCCTCAGTCTTTTTCCGTCTCTCTCTCTGCTCCCAGTTCTCCCCCCCCACCCCCGGCCACCTTTGTCTCCCTCTCCCTCTCCCTCCCTCTCCCTACCTCTTTCTCTCTCCCCTGCTCTCTCTCCCTCCTCTCCCTCCCTCCCTGCCCCTCTCCCAGGTGGGGAATGCTGGGATGTGATTTCCGGATTGACCCTTACCCTCCCCTCTCCATTCCCCCTCAGGGCCATAGTTCCTTCGTGTGTACCCTCTGCCCGGGAGGGGCAATGCCGTGGCAGGGGCTGCGCCTGGTTCTGGATCTTCCTGAGGATGAGCTGAGGGAGTGTGAGAGGGAACTGCAGAGGAACAGCCAGCAACCATCCCTCCTCAGCAAGGTCAGAGCGCCAGTGTTCCCGGCTCCCTCCAACCCCAGCTCCAGCGACACTCTCTCTCTCTCTCTCTCTCAGTAAGATTCCCTTGGAATGCTCCTTCCTCAGGGAATATCTTCAGGCATTGGCTTGGAGCCGAGGGGGTGTGGGGAGGGGAGCACAATGGGGACAGTGTCGAGGGAGCTTTACTCTGTATCGTTACTCTGTATTTGCGGGTGGCTCAGTGGTTAGCACTGCTGCCTCACAGCGCCAGGGACCCGGGTTCAGTTCCTGCCTCAGGCCACTGTCCGTGTGGAGTTTGTACATTCCCCCCGTGTCTGTGTGGGTTTCCTCCCACAGTCCAGGGATGTGCAGGTTCAGGGTGGACTGGCCGTGGGAAATTGTCCCATAGTGTTAGGTGAAGGGGTAGATGTAGGGGAATGGGTCTGGGTGGGTGCGCTTCGGCGGGTCGGTGTGGACTTGTTGGGCCGTAATGTAATGGCCACACTGTAATGTAATCTAATCTATACATCATCATTGCACATCTCAGACTAATTTCTACCCCGTGCTGACCCTGTCCCTGGGAGTGTTTGATGGGGGGACAGTGTAGAGGGAGCTTTACTCTGTGTCTAACCCCATGCTGACCCTGTCCCTGGGAGTGTTTGATGGGGGGACAGTGTAGAGGGAGCTTTACTCTGTGTCTAACCCCATGCTGACCATGTCCCTGGGAGTGTTTGATGGGGGGACAGTGTAGAGGGAGCTTTACTCTGTGTCTAACCCCATGCTGACCCTGTCCCTGGGAGTGTTTGATGGGGGGACAGTGTAGAGGGAGTTTTACTCTGCACCTAACCCCGTGCTGTCCCTGTCCTGGGAGTGTTTGATGGGGGGACAGTGTAGAGGGAGCTTTACTCTGTATCTAACCCCGCGCTGTCCCTGTCCTGGGAGTGTTTGATGGGGGGACAGTGTAGAGGGAGCTTTACCCTGTATCTAACCCCGTGCTGTCCCTGGCCGTGGGAGTGTTTGATGGGGGGACAGTGTAGAGGGAGCTTTACCCTGTATCTAACCACGTGCTGTCCCTGGCCCTGGGAGTGTTTGATGAGGGGACAGTGTAGAGGGAGCTTTACTCTGGATCTAACCCCGTGCTGTCCCTGTCCTGGGAGTGTTTGATGGGGGGACAGTGTAGAGAGAGCTTTACTCTGGATCTAACCCCGTGCTGTCCCTGTCCTGGGAGTGTTTGATGGGGGGACAGTGTAGAGAGAGCTTTACTCTGGATCTAACCCCGTGCTGTCCCTGTCCTGGGAGTGTTTGATGAGGGGACAGTGTAGAGAGAGCTTTACCCTGTATCTAACCACGTGCTGTCCCTGGCCCTGGGAGTGTTTGATGAGGGGACAGTGTAGAGAGAGCTTTACCCTGTATCTAACCCCGTGCTGTCCCTGTCCTGGGAGTGTTTGATGAGGGGACAGTGTAGAGAGAGCTTTACCCTGTATCTAACCACGTGCTGACCCTGTCCCTGGGAGTGTTTGATGGGGGGACAGTGTAGAGAGAGCTTTACTCTGGATCTAACCCCGTGCTGTCCCTGTCCTGGGAGTGTTTGATGAGGGGACAGTGTAGAGAGAGCTTTACCCTGTATCTAACCACGTGCTGTCCCTGGCCCTGGGAGTGTTTGATGGGGGGACAGTGTAGAGAGAGCTTTACTCTGGATCTAACCCCGTGCTGTCCCTGTCCTGGGAGTGTTTGATGGGGGGACAGTGTAGAGGGAGCTTTACTCTGTATCTAACCCTGTGCTGTCCCTGTCCCTGGGAGTGTTTGATGGGGGGACAGTGTAGAGGGAGCTTTAGTCTGTATGTAACCCCGTGCTGTCCCTGTCCCTGGGAGTGTTTGATGGGGGGACAGTGTAGAGGGAGCTTTACTCTGTATCTAACCCTGTGCTGTCCCTGTCCCTGGGAGTGTTTGATGGGGGGGCAGTGTAGAGAGAGCTTTACTCTGGATCTAACCCCGTGCTGTCTCTGTCCCTGGGAGTGTTTGATGGGAGGACAGTGTAGAGGGAGCTTTACTCTGTATCTAACCCTGTGCTGTCCCTGTCCCTGGGAGTGTTTGATGGGGGGACAGTGTAGAGAGAGCTTTACTCTGTATCTAACCCCGTGCTGTCCCTGTCCCGGGGAGTGTTTGATGGGGGGACAGTGTGGAGGGAGCTTTCCCCTCTATCTAACCCCTTGCTGTCCCTGTCCCTGGGAGTGTTTGATGGGGGGGGACAATGTAGAGGGAGCTTTCCCCTGTCTCTAACCCCGTGCTGTCCCTGTTCCCTGCAGTGCCCAGCGTGTTCCCGTCTGATGCAGCGTCTGTCGAAGAGTGAGTTAATAGTCACCTGTCCGTCATGTCCCTGTTCCGGGGGGAAGGATTGCCGTTTCTGTTGGGATTGCCTCCGGGAATGGACTGGGAGTCAGGGAGACCGATGTGGATATTCCGACTGCAGCTCCCTGCTCCTGCTGAGATCCTGCTCTGTCATTGAGTCTGTGCGGAGCGCGGTCCACCAGTGTCCGAGAGTCCGGAAGTGTCCTGGTTGTCAGAACCTCCTCGGCCATGCTGGAGGCTGTAACAACATCCTGTGCCCGTACTGCCGCTGTTCCTTCTGTTATCGCTGCCTCACGGTCAGTCCGAGGCACAGCCCCTCGTGTAGGATCCAGCCCAACCCCTCTGTCCTGTAACAGCCCCCCTCACCGACATGTGACAGCTCAACAAGCCTCCTGACCCCCACTCCCTCAGCACTGACCCTCCGACAGTGCCCACTCCCTCAGCACTGACCCTCCGACAGTGCGTTGCTCCCTCAGCACTGACCCTCCGACAGTGCCCACTCCCTCAGCACTGACCCTCCGACAGTGCCCACTCCCTCAGCACTGACCCTCCGACAGTGCCCACTCCCTCAGCACTGACCCTCCGACAGTGCCCACTCCCTCAGCACTGACCCTCTGAAAGTGCCCACTCCCTCAGCACTGACCCTCCGACAGTGCCCACTCCCTCAGCACTGACCCTCCGACAGTGCGTCGCTCCCTCAGCACTGACCCTCCGACAGTGCCCACTCCCTCAGCACTGACCCTCCGACAGTGCGTCGCTCCCTCAGCACTGACCCTCCGACAGTGCCCACTCCCTCAGCACTGACCCTCCAACAGTGCGTCGCTCCCTCAGCACTGACCCTCTGACAGTGCCCACTCCCTCAGCACTGACCCTCCGACAGTGCGGCTCTCCCTCAGCACTGACCCTTCCACAGGTCCGGGAGGGTTCTTGTTGCTGTCAGTAAAATTGACTTTGTCCCAATTTCAAACCCACACCCTCTCTGTTGTTGTCCTTCACAATCAGTGTGTACAGATGAACTGAGTTATGATCACTAATGCACAAATGCTTCCTGTTCTGCCTGACCCTACTTCATTTAGATATAAAATCCCCAAACCCTTTGGACTTATAGAGATGTACAGCACAGAAACAGACTCTTCGGTCCAACCCGTCCATGCTGACCCAGATATCCCAACCCAATCTAGTCCCACCTGCCAGCACCCGGCCCATATCCCTCTAAACCCTTCCTATTCATATACCCATCCAGATGCCTCTTAAATGTTGTAATTGTACCAGCCTCCACCACATCCTCTGGCAGCTCATTCCATACACGTCCCACCCTCTGGGTGAAAATGTTGTCCATTAGGTCTCTTTTATATCTTTCCCCTCTCACCCTAAACCTATGCCCCTCTAGTTCTGGACTCCCCCACCCCCAGGGAAAAGACCTTGTCTATTTATCCTATCCATGCCCTTCATGATTTTGTAAACCTCTCTAAGGTCACCCCTCAGCCTCCGACGCTCCAGGGAAAACAGCCCCAGCCTATTCACCCTCTCCCTGTAGCTCAAACCCTCCAATCCTGGCAACATCCTTGTAAATCTTTTCTGAACTCTTTTGAGTTTCCCCACATCCTTCATGTATCAGCGAGACCAGACCTTCTTATAGAAATAAATATTTGCTGTTCTCTCTCTCTCTCTGTCCGTGTCTCTCTCTCTCTCTCTCTCTCTCTCCATTTCTCTGTTTCCATTTTTGGGTGTATCCTGGACTCCCAGCACCCCTCAATCCATGAACCTCATCGGTTAACCCCCCCCACCCATTCCTCTCTCATTGATGTTGCCATTATCGGTTTCTCTCAGAGTGATTCCTTTTCACACAGCCGACTCCCAGCACCAGCGACCCAGGTTCGATTCCAGCCTCAGGCGACTTATTTGTGTGGAGTTTGCACATTCTCCCCGTGTCTGCGTGGGTTTCCTCCGGGTGCTCCGGTTTCCTCCCACAGTCCAAAGATGTGCAGGTTAGGGTGGATTGGCCATGGGAAATTGTCCCATAGTGTCCAGGGATGTGCAGGTTAGGGCGGATTGGCCATGGGAAATTGTCCCATAGTGTCCAGGGATGTGCAGGTTAGGGTGGATTGGCCATGGGAAATTGTCCCATAGTGCCCAGGGATGTGCAGGTTAGGGTGGATTGGCCATGGGAAATTGTCCCATAGTGTCCAGGGATGTGCAGGTTAGGGTGGATTGGCCATGGGAAATTGTCCCATAGTGTCCAGGGATGTGCAGGTTAGGGTGGATTGGCCATGGGAAATTGTCCCTTAGTGTCCAGGGATGTGCAGGTTAGGGTGGATTGGCCATGGGAAATTGTCCCATAGTGTCCAGGGATGTGCAGGTTAGGGTGGGTTGGCCATGGGAAATTGTCCCATAGTGTCCAGGGATGTGCAGGTTAGGGTGGATTGGCCATGGGAAATTGTCCCATAGTGCCCAGGGATGTGCAGGTTAGGGTGGATTGGCCATGGGAAATTGTCCCATAGTGCCCAGGGATGTGCAGGTTAGGGTGGATTGGCCATGGGAAATTGTCCCATAGTGCCCAGGGATGTGCAGGTTAGGGTGGATTGGCCATCGGAAATTGTCCCATAGTGTCCAGGGATGTGCAGGTTAGGGTGGATTGGCCATGGGAAATTGTCCCATAGTGCCCAGGGATGTGCAGGTTAGGGTGGGTTGGCCATGGGAAAGGTGGGGTTGCACACATAGGGGCTTGGTTGGGTGGGATGCTCTTTGGAGGATGGGGATGGACTCCATGGGCCAAATGGCCTGCTTCCACACTGAAGGGGGTCTTGGACTCGGACTGTGACTCCCTCACGCTCCTTGGGATGGGGTTGTATTTCACAGAGGGAGCGAGGTTACTCATTCTGGGGTTGGCTGCTGGCCACTCACTCTCAAAGATAGCCCAGACCAATGATTCTCAGTCCACAAAGACAAAGGGCTGAGAACCCTCTGCTCAGGTATCAACGGAAGACCCGTGCGACTGTCCGCAGTACAACCTCTGTCCATCGGTACGTCAGCTGGGACTTGGAAACGTCGTTTTGGGTTTCGGATTCCTGTTGTTTTGGAGTGACCTCCCAAATGTCCACATGCTGCATTAACTCTCGTTCCTCACACTTCAATAAGGAATAAACTCACTCTGTCGTCCACTCAGGAATGTCCAGTGAAGACGGGTCAGTTACCAATGAGTTTTGGTGTGGTTTGGGAGGAAGGGACACACTGAGGGAGGGGGGTTAGAGTACACACTGAGGGAGGGGGGTTAGAGTACACACTGAGGGAGGGGGGGTTAGAGTTCACACTGAGGGAGGGGGGTTAGAGTACACACTGAGGGAGGGGGGTTAGAGTTCACACTGAGGGAGGGGGGTTAGAGTTCACACTGAGGGAGGGGGGGTTAGTTCACACTGAGGGAGGGGGGGTTAGTTCACACTGAGGGAGGGGGGTTAGAGTTCACACTGAGGGAGGGGGGTTAGAGTACACACTGAGGGAGGGGGGTTAGAGTTCACACTGAGGGAGGGGGGTTAGAGTACACACTGAGGGAGGGGGGTTAGAGTACACACTGAGGGAGGGGGGGTTAGTTCACACTGAGGGAGGGGGGGTTAGTTCACACTGAGGGAGGGGGGTTAGAGTACACACTGAGGGAGGGGGGGTTAGTTCACACTGAGGGAGGGGGTTAGAGTACACACTGAGGGAGGGGGGTTAGAGTACACACTGAGGGAGGGGGGGTTAGTTCACACTGAGGGAGGGGGGGTTAGTTCACACTGAGGGAGGGGGGTTAGAGTACACACTGAGGGAGGGGGGGTTAGAGTTCACACTGAGGGAGGGGGGTTAGAGTACACACTGAGGGAGGGGGGGTTAGTTCACACTGAGGGAGGGGGGGTTAGTTCACACTGAGGGAGGGGGGTTAGAGTACACACTGAGGGAGGGGGGGTTAGTTCACACTGAGGGAGGGGGTTAGAGTACACACTGAGGGAGGGGGGGTTAGAGTACACACTGAGGGAGGGGGGTTAGAGTACACACTGAGGGAGGGGGTTAGAGTACACACTGAGGGAGGGGGGGTTAGAGTTCACACTGAGGGAGGGGGGTTAGAGTACTCACTGAGGGAGGGGGGTTAGAGTACACACTGAGGGAGGGGGGGTTAGAGTACACACAGAGGGAGTGGGTTAGAGTACACACTGAGGGAGGGGGGGTTAGAGTACACACTGAGGGAGGGGGGTTAGTGTACTCACTGAGGGAGGGGGGTTAGAGTACACACAGAGGGAGTGGGTTAGAGTACACACTGAGGGAGGGGGGGTTAGAGTACACACTGAGGGAGGGGGGGTTAGAGTACACACTGAGGGAGGGGGGTTAGAGTACACACTGAGGGAGGGGGGGTTAGAGTACACACTGAGGGAGGGGGGTTAGAGTAGACACTGAGGGAGGGGGTTAGAGTACACACTGAGGGAGGGGGGGTTAGAGTACACACTGAGGGAGGGGGGTTAGAGTACACACGGAGGGAGGGGGGTTAGAGTACACACTGAGGGAGGGGGGTTAGAGTAGACACTGAGGGAGGGGGTTAGAGTACACACTGAGGGAGGGGGGGTTAGAGTACACACTGAGGGAGGGGGGTTAGAGTACACACTGAGGGAGGGGGTTAGAGTTCACACTGAGGGAGGGGGGATAGAGTACACACTGAGGGAGGGGGGTTAGAGTACACACCGAAAGAGGGGGGTTAGAGTACTCACTGAGGGAGGGGGTTAGAGTACTCACTGAGGGAAGGGGGTTAGAGTACACACTGAGGGAAGGGGGTTAGAGTACACACCGATGGAGGGGGGTTAGAGTACTCACTGAGGGAGGGGGTTAGAGTTCACACTGAGGGAGGGGGGTTAGAGTACACACCGAAAGAGGGGGGTTAGAGTACACACTGAGGGAGGGGGTTAGAGTACTCACTGAGGGAAGGGGGTTAGAGTACACACTGAGGGAGGGGGGTTAGAGTACACACTGAGGGAGGGGGGTTAGAGTACACACCGAAAGAGGGGGGTTAGAGTACTCACTGAGGGAGGGGGTTAGAGTACTCACTGAGGGAAGGGGGTTAGAGTACACACTGAGGGAGGGGGGTTAGAGTACACACTGAGGGAGGGGGGTTAGAGTACAAACTGAGGGAGGGGGGGTTAGAGTACACACTGAGGGAGGGGGGGTTAGAGTTCACACTGAGGGAGGGGGGTTAGAATACACACGGAGGGAGGGGGGTTAGAGTACACACCGAAAGAGGGGGGTTAGAGTACACACTGAGGGAGGGGGGTTAGAGTACACACTGAGGGAGGGGGGGTTAGAGTACACACTGAGGGAGGGGGGTTAGAGTACACATTGAGGGAGGGGGGTTAGAGTACACATTGAGGGAGGGGGGGTTAGAGTACACACCGAAAGAGGGGTGTTAGAGTACACACTGAGGGAGGGGGGTTAGAGTACACACTGAGGGAGGGGGGTTAGAGTTAACACTGAGGGAGGGGGGTTAGAGTACACACTGAGGGAGGGGGGTTCGAGTCCACACTGAGGGAGGGGGGTTAGAGTACACACTGAGGGAGGGGGGGTTAGAGTACACACTGAGGGATGGGGTTAGAGTACACACTGAGGGAGGGGGGCTTAGAGTACACACTGAGGGATGGGGTTAGAGTACACACTGAGGGAGGCGGTTAGAGTACACACTGAGGGAGAGGGGTTAGAGTACACACTGAGGGAGGGGGGTTAGAGTACACACTGAGGGAGAGGGGTTAGAGTACACACTGAGGGAGGGGGGTTAGAGTACACACTGAGCGAGCGGGGGTTAGGGGTCACACTGAGGGAGGGGGGTTAGAGTACACATTGATGGAGGGGGTGGTTAGAGTACACACTGAGGAAGGGGGTTAGAGTACACACTGAGGGAGGGGGGGTTAGAGTTAACACTGAGGGAGGGGGGTTAGAGTACACACTGAGGGAGGGGGGTTAGAGTACACACTGACGGAGGGGGGTTAGAGTACACACTGAGGGAGGGGTTAGAGTACACACTGAGGGAGGGGGTTAGAGTTCCCAATGAGGGAGGGGGGTTAGAGTACACACCGAAAGAGGGGGGTTAGAGTACACACTGAGGGAGGGGGGTTAGAGTACACACTGAGGGAGGGGGTTAGAGTTCACACTGAGGGAGGGGGGTTAGAGTACACACTGAGGGAGGGGGTTAGAGTTCACACTGAGGGAGGGGGGTTAGAGTACACATTGAGGGAGGAGGAGTTAGAGTACACACCGAAAGAGGGGGGTTAGAGTACACACTGAGGGAGGGGGGTTAGAGTACACACTGAGGGAGGGGGTTAGAGTTCACACTGAGGGAGGGGGGTTAGAGTACACACTGAGGGAGGGTGGTTAGAGTACACACCGAAAGAGGGGGGTTAGAGTACTCACTGAGGGAGGGGGTTAGAGTACTCACTGAGGGAAGGGGGTTAGAGTACACACTGAGGGAAGGGGGTTAGAGTACACACTGAGAGAGGGGGGTTAGAGTACACACTGAGGGAGGGGGGTTAGAGTACACACTGAGGGAGGGGGGGTTAGAGTACACACTGAGGAAGGGGGTTAGAGTACACACTGAAGGAGGGGGGTTAGAGTACACACTGAGGGAGGGGTTAGAGTACACACTGAGGGAGGGGGTTTAGAGTACACACTGAGGGAGGGGGGGTTATAGTAAACACTGAGGGAGGGGGGTTAGAGTACACACTGAGGGAGGGGGTTAGAGTACACACTGAGGGAGGGGGTTAGAGTACTCACTGAGGGAGGGGTTAGAGTACACACTGAGGGAGGGGGGGTTAGAGTTAACACTGAGGGAGAGGGGTTAGAGTACACACTGAGGGAGGGGGGATAGAGTACACACTGAGGGAGGGGGTTTGAGTACACACTGAGGGAGGGGGGATAGAGTACACACTGAGGGAGGGGGTTAGAGTACACACTGAGGGAGGGGGTTAGAGTACTCACTGAGGGAGGGGTTAGAGTACACACTGAGGGAGGGGGGGTTAGAGTTAACACTGAGGGAGGGGGGTTAGAGTACACACTGAGGGAGGGGGGATAGAGTACACACTGAGGGAGGGGGTTAGAGGACACACTGAGGGAGGGTGTTAGAGTACACACTGAGGGAGAGGGGTTAGAGAACACACTGAGGGAGGGGGGATAGAGTACACACTGAGGGAGAGGGGGGTTAGAGTACACACTGAGGGAGGGGGTTAGAGAACACACTGAGGGAGGGGGGTTAGAGAACACACTGAGGGAGGGGGTTAGAGAACACACTGAGGGAGGGGGGTTAGAGAACACACTGAGGGAGGGGGTTAGAGTACACACTGAGGGAGGGGGGGTTAGAGTACACACTGAGGGAGGGGTCAGAGTACACACTGAGGGAGGGGGGTTAGAGTACACACTGAGGGAGGTGGGTTAGAGTACACACTGAGGGAGGGGTTAGAGTACACACTGAGGGAGGGGGGTTAGAGTACACACTGAGGGAGGTGGGTTAGAGTACACACTGAGGGAGGGGTTAGAGTACACACTGAGGGAGGGGGGTTAGAGTACACACTGAGGGATGGGGTTAGAGTACACACTGAGGGAGTGGGGGTTATAGTAAACACTGAGGGAGGGGGGTTAGAGTACACACTGAGGGAGGGGGTTAGAGTACACACTGAGGGAGGGGTTAGAGTACACACTGAGGGAGGGGGGTTAGAGTACACACTGAGGGAGGGGGTTAGAGTACACACTGAGTGAGGGGGGTTCGAGTCCACACTGAGGGAGGGGGGTTAGAGTACACACTGAGGGAGGGGGGGTTAGAGTACACACTGAGGGATGGGGTTAGAGTACACACTGAGGGAGGGGGGGTTAGAGTACACACTGAGGGATGGGGTTAGAGTACACACTGAGGGAGGCGGTTAGAGTACACACTGAGGGAGAGGGGTTAGAGTACACACTGAGCGAGGGGGGGTTAGAGGTCACACTGAGGGAGGGGGGTTAGAGTACACACTGAGGGAGGGGGGGTTAGAGTACACACTGAGGAAGGGGGTTAGAGTACACACTGAGGGAGGGGGTTAGAGTTAACACTGAGGGAGGGGGGTTAGTGTACACACTGAGGGAGGGGGTTAGAGTACACACTGAGGGAGGGGGGTTTAGAGTTAACACTGAGGGAGGGGGGTTAGAGTACACACTGAGGGAGGGGGGTTAGAGTACACACTGAGGGAGGGGGGATAGAGTACACACTGAGGGAGGGGGGTTTAGAGTACACACTGAGGGAGGGGGGTTAGAGTACACACTGAGGGAGGGGGTTAGAGTACACACTGAGGGAGGGGGGGTTATAGTAAACACTGAGGGAGGGGGGTTAGAGTACACACTGAGGGAGGGGGTTAGAGTACACATTGAGGGAGGGGGGTTAGAGTACACACCGAAAGAGGGCGGTTAGAGTACACACTGAGGGAGGGGGTTAGAGTACACACTGAGTGAGGGGGGTTCGAGTCCACACTGAGGGAGGGGGGTTAGAGTACACACTGAGGGAGGGGGGGTTAGAGTACACACCGAAAGAGGGGGGTTAGAGTACACACTGAGGGAGGGGGTTAGAGTTCACACTGAGGGAGGGGGGTTAGAGTACACACTGAGGGAGGGTGGTTAGAGTACACACCGAAAGAGGGGGGTTAGAGTACTCACTGAGGGAAGGGGTTTAGAGTACACACTGAGGGAAGGGGGTTAGAGTACACACTGAGGGAAGGGGGTTAGAGTACACACTGAGGGAGGGGGGTTAGAGTACACACTGAGGGAGGGGGGTTAGAGTACACACTGAGGGAGGGGGGGTTAGAGTACACACTGAGGAAGGGGGTTAGAGTACACACTGAGGGAGGGGGGGTTAGAGTTAACACTGAGGGAGGGGGGTTAGAGTACACACTGAGGGAGGGGGGGTTAGAGTTCACACTGAGGGAAGGGGGTTAGAGTACACACTGAGGGTTGGGGGTTAGAGTACACACTGAGGGAGGGGTTAGAGTACAAACTGAGGGAGGGGGGGTTAGAGTACACACTGAGGGAGGGGGGGTTAGAGTTCACACTGAGGGAGGGGGGTTAGAGTACACACTGAGGGAGGGGGTTAGAGTTCCCACTGAGGGAGGGGGGTTAGAGTACACATTGAGGGAGGGGGGGGTTAGAGTACACACCGAAAGAGGGGGGTTAGAGTACACACTGAGGGAGGGGGTTAGAGTTCACACTGAGGGAGGGGGGTTAGAGTACACACTGAGGGAGGGTGGTTAGAGTACACACCGAAAGAGGGGGGTTAGAGTACTCACTGAGGGAGGGGGTTAGAGTACTCACTGAGGGAAGGGGTTTAGAGTACACACTGAGGGAAGGGGGTTAGAGTACACACTGAGGGAAGGGGGTTAGAGTACACACTGAGGGAGGGGGGTTAGAGTACACACTGAGGGAGGGGGGTTAGACTACACACTGAGGGAGGGGGGGTTAGAGTACACACTGAGGAAGGGGGTTAGAGTACACACTGAGGGAGGGGGGGTTAGAGTTCACACTGAGGGAAGGGGGTTAGAGTACACACTGAGGGTTGGGGGTTAGAGTACACACTGAGGGAGGGGTTAGAGTACAAACTGAGGGAGGGTGTTAAAGTACACACTGAGGGAGAGGGGTTAGAGAACACACTGAGGGAGGGTGTTAAAGTACACACTGAGGGAGAGGGGTTAGAGTACACACTGAGGGAGGGGGGGATAGAGTACACACTGAGGGAGGGGGTTAGAGTACACACTGAGGGAGGGTGTTAAAGTACACACTGAGGGAGAGGGGTTAGAGAACACACTGAGGGAGGGGGGATAGAGTACACACTGAGGGAGGGGGTTAGAGTACACACTGAGGGAGGGTGTTAGAGTACACACTGAGGGAGGGTGTTAAAGTACACACTGAGGGAGAGGGGTTAGAGAACACACTGAGGGAGGGTGTTAAAGTACACACTGAGGGAGAGGGGTTAGAGAACACACTGAGGGAGGGGGGTTAGAGAACACACTGAGGGAGGGGGGTTAGAGTACACACTGAGGGAGGGGGGTTAGAGAACACACTGAGGGAGGGGGGTTAGAGTACACACTGAGGGAGGGGGTTAGAGTACTCACTGAGGGAGGGGCCAGAGTACACACTGAGGGAGGGGGGTTAGAGTACACACTGAGGGAGGTGGGTTAGAGTACACACTGAGGGAGGGGTTAGAGTACACACTGAGGGAGGGGGGTTAGAGTACACACTGAGGGAGGGGGGTTCGAGTCCACACTGAGGGAGGGGGGTTAGAGTACACACTGAGGGAGGGGGGGTTAGAGTACACACTGAGGGATGGGGTTAGAGTACACACTGAGGGAGGGGGGATAGAGTACACACTGAGGGGGGGGGGTTAGAGTACACACTGAGGGAGGGGGTTAGAGTACACACTGAGGGAGGGGGTTAGAGTACACACTGAGGGAGGGGGGTTAGAGGTCACACTGAGCGAGGGGGATTAGAGTACACACTGAGGGAGGGGGGGTTAGAGTACACACTGAGGGAGGGTGTTAGAGTACACACTGAGCGAGGGGGGTTAGAGGTCACACTGAGGGAGGGGGGTTAGAGTACACACTGAGGGAGGGGGGGTTAGAGTACACACTGAGGAAGGGGGTTAGAGTACACACTGAGGGAGGGGGGGTTAGAGTTAACACTGAGGGAGGGGGTTAGAGTACACACTGAGGGAGGGGGGTTAGAGTACACACTGAGGGAGGGGGTTAGAGTACACACTGAGGGAGGGGTTCGAGTACACACTGAGGGAGGGGGGGTTAGAGTTAACACTGAGGGAGGGAGGTTAGAGTACACACTGAGGGAGGGGGGGTTAGAGTACACACTGAGGGAGGGGGTTAGAGTACACACTGAGGGAGGGGGGTTAGAGTTAACACTGAGGGAGGGAGGTTAGAGTACACACTGAGGGAGGGGGGGTTAGAGTACACACTGAGGGAGGGGGGGTTAGAGTACACACTGAGGGAGGGGGTTAGAGTACACACTGAGGGAGGGGGGTTAGAGTACACACTGAGGGAGGGGGGGTTAGAGTTAACACTGAGGGAGGGAGGTTAGAGTACACACTGAGGGAGGGGGGGTTAGAGTACACACTGAGGGAGGGGGTTAGAGTACACACTGAGGGAGGGGGGTTAGAGTACACACTGAGGGAGGGGGGGTTATAGTAAACACTGAAGGAGGGGGGTTAGAGTACACACTGAGGGAGGGGGTTAGAGTACACACTGAGGGAGGGTTTAGAGTACACACTGAGGGAGGGGGTTAGAGTTCACACTGAGGGAGGGGGGTTAGAGTACACACCGAAAGAGGGGGGTTAGAGTACTCACTGAGGGAGGGGGTTAGAGTACTCACTGAGGGAAGGGGGTTAGAGTACACACTGAGGGAGGGGGGTTAGAGTACACACTGAGGGAGGGGGGTTAGAGTACACACTGTGGGAGGGGGGTTAGAGTACACACTGAGGAAGGGGGTTAGAGTACACACTGAGGGAGGGGGGTTTAGAGTTCACACTGAGGGAGGGGGGTTAGAGTACACACTGAGGGAGGGGGGTTAGAGTACACACTGAGGGAGGGGGGTTAGAGTACACACTGAGGGAGGGGGTTAGAGTACACACTGAGGGAGGGGTTAGAGTACACACTGAGGGAGGGGGGGTTAGAGTTAACACTGAGGGAGGGGGGTTAGAGTACACACTGAGGGAGGGGGGGTTAGAGTACACACTGAGGGAGGGGGTTAGAGGACACACTGAGGGAGGGTGTTAGAGTACACACTGAGGGAGAGATGTTAGAGAACACACTGAGGGAGGGGGGGATAGAGTACACACTGAGGGAGAGGGGTTAGAGAACACACTGAGGGAGGGGGGTTAGAGTACACACTGAGGGAGTGGGTTAGAGTACTCACTGAGGGAGGGGTCAGAGTACACACTAAGGGAGGGGGCTTAGAGTACACACTGAGGGAGGTGGGTTAGAGTACACACTGAGGGAGGGGTTAGAGTACACACTGAGGGAGGGGGGTTAGAGTACACACTGAGGGAGGTGGGTTAGAGTGCACACTGAGGGAGGGGTTAGAGTACACACTGAGGGAGGGGGGTTAGAGTACACACTGAGGGAGGGGGGTTAGAGTACACACTGAGGGAGGCGGGGTTATAGTAAACACTGAGGGAGGGGGGTTAGAGTACACACTGAGGGAGGGGTTAGAGTACACACTGAGGGAGGGGGGTTAGAGTACACACTGAGGGAGGGGGGGGTTATAGTAAACACTGAGGGAGGGGGGTTAGAGTACACACTGAGGGATGGGGTTAGAGTACACACTGAGGGAGGGGGATTAGAGTACACACTGAGGGAGGGGGTTAGAGTACACACTGAGGGAGAGGGGTTCGAGTCCACACTGAGGGAGGGGGGTTAGAGTACACACTGAGGGAGGGGGGGTTAGAGTACACACTGAGGGATGGGGTTAGAGTACACACTGAGGGAGGGGGGTTTAGAGTTAACACTGAGGGAGGGTTTAGAGTACACACTGAGGGAGGGGGGGTTAGAGTTAACACTGAGGGAGGGAGGTTAGAGTACACACTGAGGGAGGGGGGGTTAGAGTACACACTGAGGGAGGGGGGTTAGAGTACACACTGAGGGAGGGGGTTAGAGTTCACACTGAGGGAGGGGGGTTAGAGTACACACCGAAAGAGGGGGGGTTAGAGTACTCACTGAGGGAGGGGGTTAGAGTACTCACTGAGGGAAGGGGGTTAGAGTACACACTGAGGGAGGGGGGGTTAGAGTTAACACTGAGGGAGGGAGGTTAGAGTACACACTGAGGGAGGGGGGGTTAGAGTACACACTGAGGGAGGGGGGTTAGAGTACACACTGAGGGAGGGGGTTAGAGTTCACACTGAGGGAGGGGGGTTAGAGTACACACCGAAAGAGGGGGGGTTAGAGTACTCACTGAGGGAGGGGGTTAGAGTACTCACTGAGGGAAGGGGGTTAGAGTACACACTGAGGGAGGGGGGTTAGAGTACACACTGAGGGAGGGGGGTTAGAGTACACACTGTGGGAGGGGGGTTAGAGTACACACTGAGGAAGGGGGTTAGAGTACACACTGAGGGAGGGGGGTTTAGAGTTCACACTGAGGGAGGGGGGTTAGAGTACACACTGAGGGAGGGGGGGTTAGAGTACACACTGAGGGAGGGGGGTTAGAGTACACACTGAGGGAGGGGGGTTAGAGTACACACTGAGGGAGGGGGTTAGAGTACACACTGAGGGAGGGGTTAGAGTACACACTGAGGGAGGGGGGGTTAGAGTTAACACTGAGGGAGGGGGGTTAGAGTACACACTGAGGGAGGGGGGGTTAGAGTACACACTGAGGGAGGGGGTTAGAGGACACACTGAGGGAGAGGTGTTAGAGAACACACTGAGGGAGGGGGGTTAGAGTACACACTGAGGGAGTGGGTTAGAGTACTCACTGAGGGAGGGGTCAGAGTACACACTAAGGGAGGGGGCTTAGAGTACACACTGAGGGAGGTCCGTTAGAGTACACACTGAGGGAGGGGTTAGAGTACACACTGAGGGAGGGGGGTTAGAGTACACACTGAGGGAGGTGGGTTAGAGTACACACTGAGGGAGGGGTTAGAGTACACACTGAGGGAGGGGGGTTAGAGTACACACTGAGGGAGGGGGGTTAGAGTACACACTGAGGGAGGGGGGGTTATAGTAAACACTGAGGGAGGGGGGTTAGAGTACACACTGAGGGAGGGGTTAGAGTACACACTGAGGGAGGGGGGTTAGAGTACACACTGAGGGAGGGGGGGTTATAGTAAACACTGAGGGAGGGGGGTTAGAGTACACACTGAGGGATGGGGTTAGAGTACACACTGAGGGAGGGGGATTAGAGTACACACTGAGGGAGGGGGTTAGAGTACACACTGAGGGAGAGGGGTTCGAGTCCACACTGAGGGAGGGGGGTTAGAGTACACACTGAGGGAGGGGGGGTTAGAGTACACACTGAGGGATGGGGTTAGAGTACACACTGAGGGAGGGGGGGTTAGAGTACACACTGAGGGATGGGGTTAGAGTACACACTGAGGGAGGGGGTTAGAGTACACACTGAGGGAGAGGGGTTAGAGTACACACTGAGCGAGGGGGGGTTAGAGGTCACACTGAGGGAGGGGGGTTAGAGTACACACTGAGGGAGGGGGGGTTAGAGTACACACTGAGGAAGGGGGTTAGAGTACACACTGAGGGAGGGGGGGTTAGAGTTAACACTGAGGGAGGGGGGTTAGAGTACACACTGAGGGAGGGGGTTAGAGTGCACACTGAGGGAGGGGTTAGAGTACACACTGAGGGAGGGGGGGTTATAGTAAACACTGAGGGAGGTGGGTTAGAGTACACACTGAGGGAGGGGGTTAGAGTACACACTGAGGGAGGGGTTAGAGTACACACTGAGGGAGGGGGGGTTAGAGTTAACACTGAGGGAGGGGGGTTAGAGTACACACTGAGGGAGGGGGTTAGAGTACACACTGAGGGAGGGTGTTAGAGTACACACTGAGGGGGAGGGGTTAGAGAACACACTGAGGGAGAGGGGTTAGAGAACACACTGAGGGAGGGGGATTAGAGAACACACTGAGGGAGGGGGGTTAGAGAACACACTGAGGGAGGGGGTTAGAGTACTCACTGAGGGAGGGGTCAGAGTACACACTGAGGGAGGGGGGTTAGAGTACACACTGAGGGAGGTGGGTTAGAGTACACACTGAGGGAGGGGTTAGAGTACACACTGAGGGAGGGGGGTTAGAGTACACACTGAGGGAGAGGGGTTAGAGTACACACTGAGGGAGGGGGGATAGAGTACACACTGAGGGAGAGGGGTTAGAGAACACACTGAGGGAGGGGGATTAGAGAACACACTGAGGGAGGGGGGTTAGAGAACACACTGAGGGAGGGGGTTAGAGTACTCACTGAGGGAGGGGTCAGAGTACACACTGAGGGAGGGGGGTTAGAGTACACACTGAGGGAGGTGGGTTAGAGTACACACTGAGGGAGGGGTTAGAGTACACACTGAGGGAGAGGGGTTAGAGTACACACTGAGGGAGGGGGGTTAGAGTACACACTGAGGGAGGGGGGGTTATAGTAAACACTGAGGGAGGGGGTTAGAGTACACACTGAGGGAGGGGGTTAGAGTACACACTGAGGGAGGGGTTAGAGTACACACTGAGGGAGGGGGGTTAGAGTACACACTGAGGGAGGGGGTTAGAGTACACACTGAGTGAGGGGGGTTCGAGTCCACACTGAGGGAGGGGGGTTAGAGTACACACTGAGGGAGGGGGGGTTAGAGTACACACTGAGGGATGGGGTTAGAGTACACACTGAGGGAGGGGGGGTTAGAGTACACACTGAGGGATGGGGTTAGAGTACACACTGAGGGAGGCGGTTAGAGTACACACTGAGGGAGAGGGGTTAGAGTACACACTGAGCGAGGGGGGGTTAGAGGTCACACTGAGGGAGGGGGGTTAGAGTACACACTGAGGGAGGGGGGGTTAGAGTACACACTGAGGAAGGGGGTTAGAGTACACACTGAGGGAGGGGGTTAGAGTTAACACTGAGGGAGGGGGGTTAGTGTACACACTGAGGGAGGGGGTTAGAGTACACACTGAGGGAGGGGGGTTTAGAGTTAACACTGAGGGAGGGGGGTTAGAGTACACACTGAGGGAGGGGGGTTAGAGTACACACTGAGGGAGGGGGGATAGAGTACACACTGAGGGAGGGGGGTTTAGAGTACACACTGAGGGAGGGGGGTTACAGTACACACTGAGGGAGGGGGTTAGAGTACACACTGAGGGAGGGGGGGTTATAGTAAACACTGAGGGAGGGGGGTTAGAGTACACACTGAGGGAGGGGGTTAGAGTACACATTGAGGGAGGGGGGTTAGAGTACACACCGAAAGAGGGCGGTTAGAGTACACACTGAGGGAGGGGGTTAGAGTACACACTGAGTGAGGGGGGTTCGAGTCCACACTGAGGGAGGGGGGTTAGAGTACACACTGAGGGAGGGGGGGTTAGAGTACACACCGAAAGAGGGGGGTTAGAGTACACACTGAGGGAGGGGGTTAGAGTTCACACTGAGGGAGGGGGGTTAGAGTACACACTGAGGGAGGGTGGTTAGAGTACACACCGAAAGAGGGGGGTTAGAGTACACACTGAGGGAGGGGGGGTTAGAGTTAACACTGAGGGAGGGGGGTTAGAGTACACACTGAGGGAGGGGGGGTTAGAGTTCACACTGAGGGAAGGGGGTTAGAGTACACACTGAGGGTTGGGGGTTAGAGTACACACTGAGGGAGGGGTTAGAGTACAAACTGAGGGAGGGGGGGTTAGAGTACACACTGAGGGAGGGGGGGTTAGAGTTCACACTGAGGGAGGGGGGTTAGAGTACACACTGAGGGAGGGGGTTAGAGTTCCCACTGAGGGAGGGGGGTTAGAGTACACATTGAGGGAGGGGGGGGTTAGAGTACACACCGAAAGAGGGGGGTTAGAGTACACACTGAGGGAGGGGGTTAGAGTTCACACTGAGGGAGGGGGGTTAGAGTACACACTGAGGGAGGGTGGTTAGAGTACACACCGAAAGAGGGGGGTTAGAGTAC
This sequence comes from Chiloscyllium punctatum, assembly GCF_047496795.1. Classification (NCBI taxonomy): domain Eukaryota; kingdom Metazoa; phylum Chordata; class Chondrichthyes; order Orectolobiformes; family Hemiscylliidae; genus Chiloscyllium; species Chiloscyllium punctatum. The sequence continues at coordinate 21,671,594 of NC_092759.1, read as the reverse complement.
TCACTGAGGGAGGGGGTTAGAGTACTCACTGAGGGAAGGGGTTTAGAGTACACACTGAGGGAAGGGGGTTAGAGTACACACTGAGGGAAGGGGGTTAGAGTACACACTGAGGGAGGGGGGTTAGAGTACACACTGAGGAAGGGGGTTAGAGTACACACTGAGGGAGGGGGGGTTAGAGTTCACACTGAGGGAAGGGGGTTAGAGTACACACTGAGGGTTGGGGGTTAGAGTACACACTGAGGGAGGGGTTAGAGTACAAACTGAGGGAGGGGGGGGTTAGAGTACACACTGAGGGAGGGGGGGATAGAGTACACACTGAGGGAGGGGGTTAGAGTACACACTGAGGGAGGGTGTTAAAGTACACACTGAGGGAGAGGGGTTAGAGAACACACTGAGGGAGGGGGGATAGAGTACACACTGAGGGAGGGGGTTAGAGTACACACTGAGGGAGGGTGTTAGAGTACACACTGAGGGAGGGTGTTAAAGTACACACTGAGGGAGAGGGGTTAGAGAACACACTGAGGGAGGGTGTTAAAGTACACACTGAGGGAGAGGGGTTAGAGAACACACTGAGGGAGGGGGGTTAGAGAACACACTGAGGGAGGGGGGTTAGAGTACACACTGAGGGAGGGGGGTTAGAGAACACACTGAGGGAGGGGGGTTAGAGTACACACTGAGGGAGGGGGTTAGAGTACTCACTGAGGGAGGGGCCAGAGTACACACTGAGGGAGGGGGGTTAGAGTACACACTGAGGGAGGTGGGTTAGAGTACACACTGAGGGAGGGGTTAGAGTACACACTGAGGGAGGGGGGTTAGAGTACACACTGAGGGAGGGGGGTTCGAGTCCACACTGAGGGAGGGGGGTTAGAGTACACACTGAGGGAGGGGGGGTTAGAGTACACACTGAGGGATGGGGTTAGAGTACACACTGAGGGAGGGGGGATAGAGTACACACTGAGGGGGGGGGTTAGAGTACACACTGAGGGAGGGGGTTAGAGTACACACTGAGGGAGGGGGTTAGAGTACACACTGAGGGAGGGGGGTTAGAGGTCACACTGAGCGAGGGGGATTAGAGTACACACTGAGGGAGGGGGGGTTAGAGTACACACTGAGGGAGGGTGTTAGAGTACACACTGAGCGAGGGGGGTTAGAGGTCACACTGAGGGAGGGGGGTTAGAGTACACACTGAGGGAGTGGGGGTTAGAGTACACACTGAGGAAGGGGGTTAGAGTACACACTGAGGGAGGGGGGGTTAGAGTTAACACTGAGGGAGGGGGTTAGAGTACACACTGAGGGAGGGGGGTTAGAGTACACACTGAGGGAGGGGGTTAGAGTACACACTGAGGGAGGGGTTCGAGTACACACTGAGGGAGGGGGGGTTAGAGTTAACACTGAGGGAGGGAGGTTAGAGTACACACTGAGGGAGGGGGGGTTAGAGTACACACTGAGGGAGGGGGTTAGAGTACACACTGAGGGAGGGGGGTTAGAGTTAACACTGAGGGAGGGAGGTTAGAGTACACACTGAGGGAGGGGGGGTTAGAGTACACACTGAGGGAGGGGGGGTTAGAGTACACACTGAGGGAGGGGGTTAGAGTACACACTGAGGGAGGGGGGTTAGAGTACACACTGAGGGAGGGGGGGTTAGAGTTAACACTGAGGGAGGGAGGTTAGAGTACACACTGAGGGAGGGGGGGGTTAGAGTACACACTGAGGGAGGGGGTTAGAGTACACACTGAGGGAGGGGGGTTAGAGTACACACTGAGGGAGGGGGGGTTATAGTAAACACTGAAGGAGGGGGGTTAGAGTACACACTGAGGGAGGGGGTTAGAGTACACACTGAGGGAGGGTTTAGAGTACACACTGAGGGAGGGGGTTAGAGTTCACACTGAGGGAGGGGGGGTTAGAGTACACACCGAAAGAGGGGGGTTAGAGTACTCACTGAGGGAGGGGGTTAGAGTACTCACTGAGGGAAGGGGGTTAGAGTACACACTGAGGGAGGGGGGTTAGAGTACACACTGAGGGAGGGGGGTTAGAGTACACACTGTGGGAGGGGGGTTAGAGTACACACTGAGGAAGGGGGTTAGAGTACACACTGAGGGAGGGGGGTTTAGAGTTCACACTGAGGGAGGGGGGTTAGAGTACACACTGAGGGAGGGGGGTTAGAGTACACACTGAGGGAGGGGGGTTAGAGTACACACTGAGGGAGGGGGTTAGAGTACACACTGAGGGAGGGGTTAGAGTACACACTGAGGGAGGGGGGGTTAGAGTTAACACTGAGGGAGGGGGGTTAGAGTACACACTGAGGGAGGGGGGGTTAGAGTACACACTGAGGGAGGGGGTTAGAGGACACACTGAGGGAGGGTGTTAGAGTACACACTGAGGGAGAGATGTTAGAGAACACACTGAGGGAGGGGGGATAGAGTACACACTGAGGGAGTGGGTTAGAGTACTCACTGAGGGAGGGGGGGTTAGAGTACACACTGAGGGAGGGGGGTTAGAGTACACACTGAGGGAGTGGGTTAGAGTACTCACTGAGGGAGGGGTCAGAGTACACACTAAGGGAGGGGGCTTAGAGTACACACTGAGGGAGGTGGGTTAGAGTACACACTGAGGGAGGGGTTAGAGTACACACTGAGGGAGGGGGGTTAGAGTACACACTGAGGGAGGTGGGTTAGAGTGCACACTGAGGGAGGGGTTAGAGTACACACTGAGGGAGGGGGGTTAGAGTACACACTGAGGGAGGGGGGTTAGAGTACACACTGAGGGAGGCGGGGTTATAGTAAACACTGAGGGAGGGGGGTTAGAGTACACACTGAGGGAGGGGTTAGAGTACACACTGAGGGAGGGGGGTTAGAGTACACACTGAGGGAGGGGGGGTTATAGTAAACACTGAGGGAGGGGGGTTAGAGTACACACTGAGGGATGGGGTTAGAGTACACACTGAGGGAGGGGGATTAGAGTACACACTGAGGGAGGGGGTTAGAGTACACACTGAGGGAGAGGGGTTCGAGTCCACACTGAGGGAGGGGGGTTAGAGTACACACTGAGGGAGGGGGGGTTAGAGTACACACTGAGGGATGGGGTTAGAGTACACACTGAGGGAGGGGGGTTTAGAGTTAACACTGAGGGAGGGTTTAGAGTACACACTGAGGGAGGGGGGGTTAGAGTTAACACTGAGGGAGGGAGGTTAGAGTACACACTGAGGGAGGGGGGGTTAGAGTACACACTGAGGGAGGGGGGTTAGAGTACACACTGAGGGAGGGGGTTAGAGTTCACACTGAGGGAGGGGGGTTAGAGTACACACCGAAAGAGGGGGGTTAGAGTACTCACTGAGGGAGGGGGTTAGAGTACTCACTGAGGGAAGGGGGTTAGAGTACACACTGAGGGAGGGGGGTTAGAGTACACACTGAGGGAGGGGGGTTAGAGTACACACTGTGGGAGGGGGGTTAGAGTACACACTGAGGAAGGGGGTTAGAGTACACACTGAGGGAGGGGGGTTTAGAGTTCACACTGAGGGAGGGGGGTTAGAGTACACACTGAGGGAGGGGGGGTTAGAGTACACACTGAGGGAGGGGGGTTAGAGTACACACTGAGGGAGGGGGGTTAGAGTACACACTGAGGGAGGGGGTTAGAGTACACACTGAGGGAGGGGTTAGAGTACACACTGAGGGAGGGGGGGTTAGAGTTAACACTGAGGGAGGGGGGTTAGAGTACACACTGAGGGAGGGGGGGTTAGAGTACACACTGAGGGAGGGGGTTAGAGGACACACTGAGGGAGAGGTGTTAGAGAACACACTGAGGGAGGGGGGTTAGAGTACACACTGAGGGAGTGGGTTAGAGTACTCACTGAGGGAGGGGTCAGAGTACACACTAAGGGAGGGGGCTTAGAGTACACACTGAGGGAGGTCCGTTAGAGTACACACTGAGGGAGGGGTTAGAGTACACACTGAGGGAGGGGGGTTAGAGTACACACTGAGGGAGGTGGGTTAGAGTACACACTGAGGGAGGGGTTAGAGTACACACTGAGGGAGGGGGGTTAGAGTACACACTGAGGGAGGGGGGTTAGAGTACACACTGAGGGAGGGGGGGTTATAGTAAACACTGAGGGAGGGGGGTTAGAGTACACACTGAGGGAGGGGTTAGAGTACACACTGAGGGAGGGGGGTTAGAGTACACACTGAGGGAGGGGGGGTTATAGTAAACACTGAGGGAGGGGGGTTAGAGTACACACTGAGGGATGGGGTTAGAGTACACACTGAGGGAGGGGGATTAGAGTACACACTGAGGGAGGGGGTTAGAGTACACACTGAGGGAGAGGGGTTCGAGTCCACACTGAGGGAGGGGGGTTAGAGTACACACTGAGGGAGGGGGGGTTAGAGTACACACTGAGGGATGGGGTTAGAGTACACACTGAGGGAGGGGGGGTTAGAGTACACACTGAGGGATGGGGTTAGAGTACACACTGAGGGAGGGGGTTAGAGTACACACTGAGGGAGAGGGGTTAGAGTACACACTGAGCGAGGGGGGGTTAGAGGTCACACTGAGGGAGGGGGGTTAGAGTACACACTGAGGGAGGGGGGGTTAGAGTACACACTGAGGAAGGGGGTTAGAGTACACACTGAGGGAGGGGGGGTTAGAGTTAACACTGAGGGAGGGGGGTTAGAGTACACACTGAGGGAGGGGGTTAGAGTGCACACTGAGGGAGGGGTTAGAGTACACACTGAGGGAGGGGGGGTTATAGTAAACACTGAGGGAGGTGGGTTAGAGTACACACTGAGGGTGGGGGTTAGAGTACACACTGAGGGAGGGGTTAGAGTACACACTGAGGGAGGGGGGGTTAGAGTTAACACTGAGGGAGGGGGGTTAGAGTACACACTGAGGGAGGGGGTTAGAGTACACACTGAGGGAGGGTGTTAGAGTACACACTGAGGGGGAGGGGTTAGAGAACACACTGAGGGAGGGGGGTTAGAGAACACACTGAGGGAGGGGGATTAGAGAACACACTGAGGGAGGGGGGTTAGAGAACACACTGAGGGAGGGGGTTAGAGTACTCACTGAGGGAGGGGTCAGAGTACACACTGAGGGAGGGGGGTTAGAGTACACACTGAGGGAGGTGGGTTAGAGTACACACTGAGGGAGGGGTTAGAGTACACACTGAGGGAGGGGGGTTAGAGTACACACTGAGGGAGAGGGGTTAGAGTACACACTGAGGGAGGGGGGATAGAGTACACACTGAGGGAGAGGGGTTAGAGAACACACTGAGGGAGGGGGATTAGAGAACACACTGAGGGAGGGGGGTTAGAGAACACACTGAGGGAGGGGGGTTAGAGTACTCACTGAGGGAGGGGTCAGAGTACACACTGAGGGAGGGGGGTTAGAGTACACACTGAGGGAGGTGGGTTAGAGTACACACTGAGGGAGGGGTTAGAGTACACACTGAGGGAGAGGGGTTAGAGTACACACTGAGGGAGGGGGGTTAGAGTACACACTGAGGGAGGGGGGGTTATAGTAAACACTGAGGGAGGGGGTTAGAGTACACACTGAGGGAGGGGGTTAGAGTACACACTGAGGGAGGGGTTAGAGTACACACTGAGGGAGGGGGGTTAGAGTACACACTGAGGGAGGGGGTTAGAGTACACACTGAGTGAGGGGGGTTCGAGTCCACACTGAGGGAGGGGGGTTAGAGTACACACTGAGGGAGGGGGGGTTAGAGTACACACTGAGGGATGGGGTTAGAGTACACACTGAGGGAGGGGGGGTTAGAGTACACACTGAGGGATGGGGTTAGAGTACACACTGAGGGAGGCGGTTAGAGTACACACTGAGGGAGAGGGGTTAGAGTACACACTGAGCGAGGGGGGGTTAGAGGTCACACTGAGGGAGGGGGGTTAGAGTACACACTGAGGGAGGGGGGGTTAGAGTACACACTGAGGAAGGGGGTTAGAGTACACACTGAGGGAGGGGGTTAGAGTACACACTGAGGGAGGGGGGTTAGAGTACACACTGAGGGAGGGGGGATAGAGTACACACTGAGGGAGGGGGGTTTAGAGTACACACTGAGGGAGGGGGGTTAGAGTACACACTGAGGGAGGGGGTTAGAGTACACACTGAGGGAGGGGGGGTTATAGTAAACACTGAGGGAGGGGGGTTAGAGTACACACTGAGGGAGGGGGTTAGAGTACACATTGAGGGAGGGGGGTTAGAGTACACACCGAAAGAGGGCGGTTAGAGTACACACTGAGGGAGGGGGTTAGAGTACACACTGAGTGAGGGGGGTTCGAGTCCACACTGAGGGAGGGGGGGTTAGAGTACACACTGAGGGAGGGGGGGTTAGAGTACACACCGAAAGAGGGGGGTTAGAGTACACACTGAGGGAGGGGGTTAGAGTTCACACTGAGGGAGGGGGGTTAGAGTACACACTGAGGGAGGGTGGTTAGAGTACACACCGAAAGAGGGGGGTTAGAGTACTCACTGAGGGAAGGGGTTTAGAGTACACACTGAAGGAAGGGGGTTAGAGTACACACTGAGGGAAGGGGGTTAGAGTACACACTGAGGGAGGGGGGTTAGAGTACACACTGAGGGAGGGGGGTTAGAGTACACACTGAGGGAGGGGGGGTTAGAGTACACACTGAGGAAGGGGGTTAGAGTACACACTGAGGGAGGGGGGGTTAGAGTTAACACTGAGGGAGGGGGGTTAGAGTACACACTGAGGGAGGGGGGGTTAGAGTTCACACTGAGGGAAGGGGGTTAGAGTACACACTGAGGGTTGGGGGTTAGAGTACACACTGAGGGAGGGGTTAGAGTACAAACTGAGGGAGGGGGGGGTTAGAGTACACACTGAGGGAGGGGGGGTTAGAGTTCACACTGAGGGAGGGGGGTTAGAGTACACACTGAGGGAGGGGGTTAGAGTTCCCACTGAGGGAGGGGGGTTAGAGTACACATTGAGGGAGGGGGGGGTTAGAGTACACACCGAAAGAGGGGGGTTAGAGTACACACTGAGGGAGGGGGTTAGAGTTCACACTGAGGGAGGGGGGTTAGAGTACACACTGAGGGAGGGTGGTTAGAGTACACACCGAAAGAGGGGGGTTAGAGTACTCACTGAGGGAGGGGGTTAGAGTACTCACTGAGGGAAGGGGTTTAGAGTACACACTGAGGGAAGGGGGTTAGAGTACACACTGAGGGAAGGGGGTTAGAGTACACACTGAGGGAGGGGGGTTAGAGTACACACTGAGGGAGGGGGGTTAGACTACACACTGAGGGAGGGGGGGTTAGAGTACACACTGAGGAAGGGGGTTAGAGTACACACTGAGGGAGGGGGGGTTAGAGTTCACACTGAGGGAAGGGGGTTAGAGTACACACTGAGGGTTGGGGGTTAGAGTACACACTGAGGGAGGGGTTAGAGTACAAACTGAGGGAGGGGGGGTTAGAGTACACACTGAGGGAGGGGGGGATAGAGTACACACTGAGGGAGGGGGTTAGAGTACACACTGAGGGAGGGTGTTAAAGTACACACTGAGGGAGAGGGGTTAGAGAACACACTGAGGGAGGGGGGATAGAGTACACACTGAGGGAGGGGGTTAGAGTACACACTGAGGGAGGGTGTTAGAGTACACACTGAGGGAGGGTGTTAAAGTACACACTGAGGGAGAGGGGTTAGAGAACACACTGAGGGAGGGGGGTTAGAGAACACACTGAGGGAGGGGGGTTAGAGTACACACTGAGGGAGGGGGGTTAGAGTACACACCGAAAGAGGGCGGTTAGAGTACACACTGAGGGAGGGGGTTAGAGTACACACTGAGTGAGGGGGGTTCGAGTCCACACTGAGGGAGGGGGGTTAGAGTACACACTGAGGGAGGGGGGGTTAGAGTACACACCGAAAGAGGGGGGTTAGAGTACACACTGAGGGAGGGGGTTAGAGTTCACACTGAGGGAGGGGGGTTAGAGTACACACTGAGGGAGGGTGGTTAGAGTACACACCGAAAGAGGGGGGTTAGAGTACTCACTGAGGGAAGGGGTTTAGAGTACACACTGAAGGAAGGGGGTTAGAGTACACACTGAGGGAAGGGGGTTAGAGTACACACTGAGGGAGGGGGGTTAGAGTACACACTGAGGGAGGGGGGTTAGAGTACACACTGAGGGAGGGGGGGTTAGAGTACACACTGAGGAAGGGGGTTAGAGTACACACTGAGGGAGGGGGGGTTAGAGTTAACACTGAGGGAGGGGGGTTAGAGTACACACTGAGGGAGGGGGGGTTAGAGTTCACACTGAGGGAAGGGGGTTAGAGTACACACTGAGGGTTGGGGGTTAGAGTACACACTGAGGGAGGGGTTAGAGTACAAACTGAGGGAGGGGGGGTTAGAGTACACACTGAGGGAGGGGGGGTTAGAGTTCACACTGAGGGAGGGGGGTTAGAGTACACACTGAGGGAGGGGGTTAGAGTTCCCACTGAGGGAGGGGGGTTAGAGTACACATTGAGGGAGGGGGGGGTTAGAGTACACACCGAAAGAGGGGGGGTTAGAGTACACACTGAGGGAGGGGGTTAGAGTTCACACTGAGGGAGGGGGGTTAGAGTACACACTGAGGGAGGGTGGTTAGAGTACACACCGAAAGAGGGGGGTTAGAGTACTCACTGAGGGAGGGGGTTAGAGTACTCACTGAGGGAAGGGGTTTAGAGTACACACTGAGGGAAGGGGGTTAGAGTACACACTGAGGGAAGGGGGTTAGAGTACACACTGAGGGAGGGGGGTTAGAGTACACACTGAGGGAGGGGGGTTAGACTACACACTGAGGGAGGGGGGGTTAGAGTACACACTGAGGAAGGGGGTTAGAGTACACACTGAGGGAGGGGGGGTTAGAGTTCACACTGAGGGAAGGGGGTTAGAGTACACACTGAGGGTTGGGGGTTAGAGTACACACTGAGGGAGGGGTTAGAGTACAAACTGAGGGAGGGGGGGTTAGAGTACACACTGAGGGAGGGGGGGATAGAGTACACACTGAGGGAGGGGGTTAGAGTACACACTGAGGGAGGGTGTTAAAGTACACACTGAGGGAGAGGGGTTAGAGAACACACTGAGGGAGGGGGGATAGAGTACACACTGAGGGAGGGGGTTAGAGTACACACTGAGGGAGGGTGTTAGAGTACACACTGAGGGAGGGTGTTAAAGTACACACTGAGGGAGAGGGGTTAGAGAACACACTGAGGGAGGGGGGTTAGAGAACACACTGAGGGAGGGGGGTTAGAGTACACACTGAGGGAGGGGGGTTAGAGTTAACACTGAGGGAGGGAGGTTAGAGTACACACTGAGGGAGGGGGGGTTAGAGTACACACTGAGGGAGGGGGTTAGAGTACACACTGAGGGAGGGGGGTTAGAGTTAACACTGAGGGAGGGAGGTTAGAGTACACACTGAGGGAGGGGGGGTTAGAGTACACACTGAGGGAGGGGGGGTTAGAGTACACACTGAGGGAGGGGGTTAGAGTACACACTGAGGGAGGGGGGTTAGAGTACACACTGAGGGAGGGGGGGTTAGAGTTAACACTGAGGGAGGGAGGTTAGAGTACACACTGAGGGAGGGGGGGTTAGAGTACACACTGAGGGAGGGGGGGTTAGAGTACACACTGAGGGAGGGGGGGTTATAGTAAACACTGAAGGAGGGGGGTTAGAGTACACACTGAGGGAGGGGGTTAGAGTACACACTGAGGGAGGGTTTAGAGTACACACTGAGGGAGGGGGTTAGAGTTCACACTGAGGGAGGGGGGTTAGAGTACACACCGAAAGAGGGGGGTTAGAGTACTCACTGAGGGAGGGGGTTAGAGTACTCACTGAGGGAAGGGGGTTAGAGTACACACTGAGGGAGGGGGGGTTAGAGTACACACTGAGGGAGGGGGGTTAGAGTACACACTGTGGGAGGGGGGTTAGAGTACACACTGAGGAAGGGGGTTAGAGTACACACTGAGGGAGGGGGGTTTAGAGTTCACACTGAGGGAGGGGGGGTTAGAGTACACACTGAGGGAGGGGGGTTAGAGTACACACTGAGGGAGGGGGGTTAGAGTACACACTGAGGGAGGGGTTAGAGTACACACTGAGGGAGGGGGGGTTAGAGTACACACTGAGGGAGGGGGTTAGAGTACACACTGAGGGAGGGGGGGTTAGAGTACACACTGAGGGAGGGGGTTAGAGGACACACTGAGGGAGGGTGTTAGAGTACACACTGAGGGAGAGATGTTAGAGAACACACTGAGGGAGGGGGGATAGAGTACACACTGAGGGAGAGGGGTTAGAGAACACACTGAGGGAGGGGGGTTAGAGTACACACTGAGGGAGTGGGTTAGAGTACTCACTGAGGGAGGGGTCAGAGTACACACTAAGGGAGGGGGCTTAGAGTACACACTGAGGGAGGTGGGTTAGAGTACACACTGAGGGAGGGGTTAGAGTACACACTGAGGGAGGGGGGTTAGAGTACACACTGAGGGAGGTGGGTTAGAGTGCACACTGAGGGAGGGGTTAGAGTACACACTGAGGGAGGGGGGTTAGAGTACACACTGAGGGAGGGGGGTTAGAGTACACACTGAGGGAGGCGGGGTTATAGTAAACACTGAGGGAGGGGGGTTAGAGTACACACTGAGGGAGGGGGGTTAGAGTACACACTGAGGGAGGGGGGGTTATAGTAAACACTGAGGGAGGGGGGTTAGAGTACACACTGAGGGATGGGGTTAGAGTACACACTGAGGGAGGGGGATTAGAGTACACACTGAGGGAGGGGGTTAGAGTACACACTGAGGGAGAGGGGTTCGAGTCCACACTGAGGGAGGGGGGTTAGAGTACACACTGAGGGAGGGGGGGTTAGAGTACACACTGAGGGATGGGGTTAGAGTACACACTGAGGGAGGGGGGTTTAGAGTTAACACTGAGGGAGGGTTTAGAGTACACACTGAGGGAGGGGGGGTTAGAGTTAACACTGAGGGAGGGAGGTTAGAGTACACACTGAGGGAGGGGGGGTTAGAGTACACACTGAGGGAGGGGGGTTAGAGTACACACTGAGGGAGGGGGTTAGAGTTCACACTGAGGGAGGGGGGTTAGAGTACACACCGAAAGAGGGGGGTTAGAGTACTCACTGAGGGAGGGGGGTTAGAGTACTCACTGAGGGAAGGGGGTTAGAGTACACACTGAGGGAGGGGGGTTAGAGTACACACTGAGGGAGGGGGGTTAGAGTACACACTGTGGGAGGGGGGTTAGAGTACACACTGAGGAAGGGGGTTAGAGTACACACTGAGGGAGGGGGGTTTAGAGTTCACACTGAGGGAGGGGGGTTAGAGTACACACTGAGGGAGGGGGGGTTAGAGTACACACTGAGGGAGGGGGGTTAGAGTACACACTGAGGGAGGGGGGTTAGAGTACACACTGAGGGAGGGGGTTAGAGTACACACTGAAGGGAGGGGTTAGAGTACACACTGAGGGAGGGGGGGTTAGAGTTAACACTGAGGGAGGGGGGTTAGAGTACACACTGAGGGAGGGGGGGTTAGAGTACACACTGAGGGAGGGGGTTAGAGGACACACTGAGGGAGAGGTGTTAGAGAACGCACTGAGGGAGGGGGGTTAGAGTACACACTGAGGGAGTGGGTTAGAGTACTCACTGAGGGAGGGGTCAGAGTACACACTAAGGGAGGGGGCTTAGAGTACACACTGAGGGAGGTCCGTTAGAGTACACACTGAGGGAGGGGTTAGAGTACACACTGAGGGAGGGGGGTTAGAGTACACACTGAGGGAGGTGGGTTAGAGTACACACTGAGGGAGGGGTTAGAGTACACACTGAGGGAGGGGGGTTAGAGTACACACTGAGGGAGGGGGGTTAGAGTACACACTGAGGGAGGGGGGGTTATAGTAAACACTGAGGGAGGGGGGTTAGAGTACACACTGAGGGAGGGGTTAGAGTACACACTGAGGGAGGGGGGTTAGAGTACACACTGAGGGAGGGGGGGTTATAGTAAACACTGAGGGAGGGGGGTTAGAGTACACACTGAGGGATGGGGTTAGAGTACACACTGAGGGAGGGGGATTAGAGTACACACTGAGGGAGGGGGTTAGAGTACACACTGAGGGAGAGGGGTTCGAGTCCACACTGAGGGAGGGGGGTTAGAGTACACACTGAGGGAGGGGGGGTTAGAGTACACACTGAGGGATGGGGTTAGAGTACACACTGAGGGAGGGGGGGGTTAGAGTACACACTGAGGGATGGGGTTAGAGTACACACTGAGGGAGGGGGTTAGAGTACACACTGAGGGAGAGGGGTTAGAGTACACACTGAGCGAGGGGGGGTTAGAGGTCACACTGAGGGAGGGGGGTTAGAGTACACACTGAGGGAGGGGGGGTTAGAGTACACACTGAGGAAGGGGGTTAGAGTACACACTGAGGGAGGGGGGGTTAGAGTTAACACTGAGGGAGGGGGGTTAGAGTACACACTGAGGGAGGGGGTTAGAGTGCACACTGAGGGAGGGGTTAGAGTACACACTGAGGGAGGGGGGGTTATAGTAAACACTGAGGGAGGTGGGTTAGAGTACACACTGAGGGAGGGGGTTAGAGTACACACTGAGGGAGGGGTTAGAGTACACACTGAGGGAGGGGGGGGTTAGAGTTAACACTGAGGGAGGGGGGTTAGAGTACACACTGAGGGAGGGGGTTAGAGTACACACTGAGGGAGGGTGTTAGAGTACACACTGAGGGGGAGGGGTTAGAGAACACACTGAGGGAGAGGGGTTAGAGAACACACTGAGGGAGGGGGATTAGAGAACACACTGAGGGAGGGGGGTTAGAGAACACACTGAGGGAGGGGGTTAGAGTACTCACTGAGGGAGGGGTCAGAGTACACACTGAGGGAGGGGGGTTAGAGTACACACTGAGGGAGGTGGGTTAGAGTACACACTGAGGGAGGGGTTAGAGTACACACTGAGGGAGGGGGGTTAGAGTACACACTGAGGGAGAGGGGTTAGAGTACACACTGAGGGAGGGGGGATAGAGTACACACTGAGGGAGAGGGGTTAGAGAACACACTGAGGGAGGGGGATTAGAGAACACACTGAGGGAGGGGGGTTAGAGAACACACTGAGGGAGGGGGTTAGAGTACTCACTGAGGGAGGGGTCAGAGTACACACTGAGGGAGGGGGGTTAGAGTACACACTGAGGGAGGTGGGTTAGAGTACACACTGAGGGAGGGGTTAGAGTACACACTGAGGGAGAGGGGTTAGAGTACACACTGAGGGAGGGGGGTTAGAGTACACACTGAGGGAGGGGGGGTTATAGTAAACACTGAGGGAGGGGGTTAGAGTACACACTGAGGGAGGGGTTTAGAGTACACACTGAGGGAGGGGTTAGAGTACACACTGAGGGAGGGGGGTTAGAGTACACACTGAGGGAGGGGGGTTCGAGTCCACACTGAGGGAGGGGGGTTAGAGTACACACTGATGGAGGGGGGGTTAGAGTACACACTGAGGGATGGGGTTAGAGTACACACTGAGGGAGGGGAGGTTAGAGTACACACTGAGGGATGGGGTTAGAGTACACACTGAGGGAGGGTGTTAGAGTACACACTGAGGGAGAGGGGTTAGAATACACACTGAGCGAGGGGGGTTAGAGGTCACACTGAGGGAGGGGGGTTAGAGTACACACTGAGGGAGGGGGGGTTAGAGTACACACTGAGGAAGGGGGTTAGAGTACACACTGAGGGAGTGGGGGTTAGAGTTAACACTGAGGGAGGGGGGTTAGAGTACACACTGAGGGAGGGGGTTAGAGTACACACTGAGGGAGGGGTTAGAGTACACACTGAGGGAGGGGGGGTTATAGTAAACACTGAGGGAGGGGGGTTAGAGTACACACTGAGGGAGGGGGTTAGAGTACACACTGAGGGAGGGGTTAGAATACACACTGAGGGAGGGGGGGTTAGAGTACACACTGAGGGAGGGGGGTTCGAGTCCACACTGAGGGAGGGGGGTTAGAGTACACACTGAGGGAGGGGGGGTTAGAGTACACACTGAGGGATGGGGTTAGAGTACACACTGAGGGAGGGGAGGTTAGAGTACACACTGAGGGATGGGTTAGAGTACACACTGAGGGAGGGGGTTAGAGTACACACTGAGGGAGAGGGGTTAGAATACACACTGAGCGAGGGGGGGTTAGAGGTCACACTGAGGGAGGGGGGTTAGAGTACACACTGAGGGAGGGGGGTTAGAGTACACACTGAGGGAGGGGGGTTAGAGTACACACTGAGGGAGGGGGGGTTAGAGTTAACACTGAGGGAGGGGGTTAGAGTACACACTGAGGGAGGGGGTTAGAGTACACACTGAGGGAGGGGGTTAGAGTACTCACTGAGGGAGGGTGTTAGAGTACACACTGAGGGAGGGGGTTAGAGTACACACTGAGGGAGGGGGTTAGAGTACACACTGAGGGATGGGGTTAGAGTACACACTGAGGGAGGGGGTTAGAGTACACACTGAGGGAGAGGGGTTAGAGTACACACTGAGGGAGGGGGGTTAGAGAACACACTGAGGGAGGGGGTTAGAGTTCACACTGAGGGATGGGGTTAGAGTACACACTGAGGGAGGGGGGTTAGAGTACACACTGAGGGAGGGGGGGTTAGAGTACACACTGAGGGAGAGGGGTTAGAGTACACACTGAGGGAGAGGGGTTAGAGTACACACTGAGGGCGGGGGTTAGAGTACTCACTGAGGGGGGGGGGTTAGAGTACACACTGAGGGAGGGGGTTAGAGTACACACTGAGGGAGGGGGGTTCGAGTCCACACTGAGGGAGGGGGGTTAGAGTGCACACTGAGGGAGGGGTTAGAGTACACACTGAGGGAGTGGGGTTCGAGTGCACACTGAGGGAGGGGGGTTAGAGTACACACTGACGGAGGGGGGTTAGAGTACACACTGAGGGAGGGGGTTAGAGTACACACTGAGGGAGGGGGGGTTAGAGTACACACTGAGGGAGGGGGGTGAGAGAACACACTGAGGGAGGGGGGGTTAGAGTACACACTGAGGCAGGAGGGGTTAGAGTACACACTGAGGGAGGGGGGTTAGAGTACACACTGAGGGAGGGGGGTGAGAGAACACACTGAGGGAGGGGGGTGAGGGAACACACTGAGGTGGGGGGGTTAGAGTACACATTGAGGGGGGGGTTAGAGTACACACTGAGGGAGGGGGTTAGAGTACACACTGAGGGAGGGGGGGTTAGAGTACATACTGAGGGAGGGGGGGTTAGAGTACATACTGAGGGAGGGGGTTCGAGTCCACACTGAGAGAGGGGGTGTTAGAGTACATACTGAGGGAGGGGGGTGAGAGAACACACTGAGGGAGGGGGGTGAGGGAACACACTGAGGGAGGGGTTAGAGTACACACTGAGGGAGTGGGGTTCGAGTGCACACTGAGGGAGGGGGGTTAGAGTACACACTGACGGAGGGGGGTTAGAGTACACACTGAGGGAGGGGGTTAGAGTACACACTGAGGGAGGGGGGGTTAGAGTACACACTGAGGGAGGGGGGTGAGAGAACACACTGAGGGAGGGGGGGTTAGAGTACACACTGAGGCAGGAGGGGTTAGAGTACACACTGAGGGAGGGGGGTTAGAGTACACACTGAGGGAGGGGGGTGAGAGAACACACTGAGGGAGGGGGGTGAGGGAACACACTGAGGTGGGGGGGTTAGAGTACACATTGAGGGGGGGGTTAGAGTACACACTGAGGGAGGGGGTTAGAGTACACACTGAGGGAGGGGGGGTTAGAGTACATACTGAGGGAGGGGGGGTTAGAGTACATACTGAGGGAGGGGGTTCGAGTCCACACTGAGAGAGGGGGTGTTAGAGTACATACTGAGGGAGGGGGGTGAGAGAACACACTGAGGGAGGGGGGTGAGGGAACACACTGAGGTGGGGGGGTTAGAGTACACATTGAGGGAGGGGGTTCGAGTCCACACTGAGGGAGGGGGGATAGAGTACACACTGAGGGAGGGGGGATAGAGTACACACTGAGACCAGGGATCAGGCAGTGAGGGGTATGAGTGGGATTAGACTGGGTGGGATATTAAAGGGAGTGACGGGGGAGACGGGGATTGGGGGGAAATGCATTTGGATTTGGAAATCTGTGTGAGAGTTATGGCTTGGTGCTGCAGGGTGGTGGAAGTGGGGGATTGGAGGGGGGTTTTATCCTGAGGAGGGTGTGGGGGGGGTGGGGGGGGGTTTACCCTGAGGAGGGTGTGGGGGGTTGGGTGGGGGGGTTTTAGCCTGAGGAGGGTGTGGAGGGGTGGGGGGGTGTTTACCCTGAGGAGGGTGTGGGGGGTTGGGTGGGGGGGGTGGGGGGTTTGTGTGTAACCCATCAGCGTGCAGGGACGTTGAGTGAGTCTGGAACTTTCAGAATGTTTGGAATGTGATATACCCGGTGGACCCAGAAGATGGAGATCTCGCTCCATGATCCGGATGGAGGATTCCGTGTGGAATGCAATGACTCATCCTCTTCCCTGCTCCGACCTACTCAAAACCAAAACACCAGGAACGTTGAGCTGATGTGACTGTTCACCCCCACATTGTAACTGGGGTCTGCTCAGGGGCTTCTGGGGGGGGGGGGGGCAAGGGGCTAGATGGGAGGGTTAACTCATGCCCCCATTCACCCTCTAGCCATCCCTCCTCAATGTGAAGTGAGTTCACCCCCAGCGGGAGTGTGAGGGGCAGCAGGGCTGGTACGGGGCTTTGGGGGCCTCAATATGACCTTCCACTGCCCAAACAGAGTGATCCCTGGGGATCCAGTCTTGGAGGTGTGGGGCTCCAATGAAGGTACCTTACTCGTGGGTGCCAGAGAATGGGCTATTCGACCACAGTGTGCATCGCATGCCTCTGAGCCCAATCTCAGTCCTTGCACCGAACTGACTGCGGGCCATTTGTCCCATCCATTTCTGTGCTGTGCCTTTGCAGGAGTTTGAACCACTCCTGGTATTCCAAACCCCTCCCTACCCAACACACACCTCCCCACCCCCCCACCCCCTACGCCCCAACCTCTGGGTAATCTTCACATCTTCATCCAATTCCCGTTGGAAATCCCAGACTGAGCCTGCCTCACCCACACTCCCGGTTCTGACCACTCACTGGGCTCAATGAGGAACAGTTCCTTCCCACCTCGCTGTTCCTTCTTTCACCAATCCCCTTCTAACCAGTGCTCCCTGGTTCGGGATCACTCCCTCACTATCAGAACAGCCTCTCCCTATCCACTCTGCCCAGCTTCATCATGTTGGGAGTTGTTGAACCCTCTCCGAGTGCACAGTGGCTGGTGTCTGTTCTCAGCCAGTAACAGTCAGACACAGCAGGGCACAGTCAGCTGAACAGAACTAAAATGGACAGACACAGGAAACCAATCATTAACTCCCCACCCCCCCCCCCCCCCAAAGCCTGTCCCACCATCTACAAGGCACAAGTCAGGAGGGGGAGGGAATACTCCCCACTTGCCCCTGGATGGGGGCAGCTCCAACAACACTCAAGAAGCTCGACACCATCCAGGGACAAAGCAGCCCCCGCTTGATTGGCCCCATACCCACCAACACCCCCTTCCTCCCTTACCCACCGACGCTCAGTAACAGCAGTGTGTACCAGCTACAAGATGCACTGCAGAAACTCACCAAAGATCCTCAGGCAGCACCTTCCAAACCCACGGCCACTTCCAAAATGCATCATGTAGCTGTTGCCCAGATTAATGGCTATTGAGGTTAACGACATGGTGGATGTTGAGGTTAGGGATAGAGGTTTGATTACTCTCGGTCAAGTCAACATAAGGAGGGAGGAAGTGTTGGGTATTCTAAAAGGCATTAAGGTGGGCAAGTCCCCAGGCCCGGATGGGATCTATCCCAGGTTACTGAGGGAGTGAGAGAGGAAATCGCTGGGGCCTTAACAGATATCTTTGCAGCATCCTTGAATCCTTGGGGGAGGTCCCAGAGGACTGGAGGATTCCTAATGTTATCCCCTTGTTTAAGAAGGGTAGCAGGGATAATCCAGGGAATTATAGACCGGTGAGCCTGGCCTCAGTGGTAGGGAAGATACTGAGGGATAGGATCGATTTACATTTGGAAGAAAATGGGCTGATCAGTGATAGGCAGCATGGTTTGGTGCAGGGAAGGTCATGCCTTCCCAACTTAATCGAATTTTTTGAGGTGGTAACAAAGTTGATTGATGAGGGAAGGGATGTGGATGTCATATATGTGGACTTCAGTAAGGTGTTTGATAAGGTTCCCCACGGTAGGCTGATGGAGATAGGGAAGTCACATGGGGTCCAGGTTGTTCTAGCGAGATGGATAGAGAACTGACAGGGCAACAGGAGACAGAGAGGAGTTGGGGAAGGGAGCTTCTCAAAATGGAGACCTGTGAGCAGTGATGTTCCACAGGGATCTGCGCTGGGCCCACTGTGGTTTGTGATATACATAACTGGTCTGGAGGAAGGTATTGGTGGTCTGATTAGCAAGTTTGCAGATGACACTAAGATTGGTGGAGAAACAGATAGTGAAGGAGACTGTCAGATAATACAGCAGAGCCTAGATAGATTGGAGAGTTGGGCAGAGAATGGCAGATGCGGTTCAATCTGGACAAATGCGAGGAGATGCATTTTGGAAGATCCAGTTGAAGACAGAACTAGTGCTAGCTACGAGGAGAGGTTGAGTAGATTAGGATTATTTTCCTTGGAAAGAAGGGGGAACCTGATTGAGGCCTATAAAACCATGAGAGGTGTAGACAGGGTGGAGAGCAAGTAACTTTTTCCCAGAGTGGGGGAATCAATTACTAGGTGTCACGAGTTTAAAGTGAGAGGGGAAAAGTGTAGGAGAGATATATGTGAAAATTCTTTACACAGAGGGTGGTGGGTGCCCGGAATGCATTGACAGCGGAGATGTAGGGGTGGGAATGATAGCGTCATTTAAGATGCATCTAGACAGATACATGAATGGGCAGGGAGCAGAGGGATACAGATCCTTAGAAAATAGGTGACAGGTTTAGATGGAGGATCTGGATCGGTGCAGGTTTGGAGGGCGGAAGGGCCTGTTCCTGTGCTAGAATGTTCTTTCCACTTTGTTCCATCCAGAAGGACAAGGGGCAGCAGATACATGGGAACCCCACCCCCTGCAAGTTCCCCTCTGAGCCCCTCACTATCCCGACTTGGGAATATATCGCCGTTCCCTCAGTGTGGCTGGGTCAGAATCCTGGGATCCCCTCCCTCATGGACATTTGGGTCTACTCTCCAGCACATGGACTGCAGTGGGTCAAGAAGGCAACTCACCCCCACCTTCTCAAGGGGGGCAACTAGGGACAGGGTGATAAAGGCTGGGCCCAGCCAGTGACATCTAAGTCCTTCAAATGAGAGGAATAAATCAGAATTACTGAGACATTGTGCCCCTCCAGTTCTGAAGAAGGGTCACTTGACCTGAAATGTTGATCCCGTGTTCTCAGAGGTTCTGCAGCACTCTGTTCCTGTTCCACATCTCCAGAATCTGCATGGTTCTGCTCTTCTCACCCAGCAGCTTCCAATCACCAAAACGCTCAGCTGAAAGTAACACTTACATCACCCACCTTGTTCACCTCCTTCCTCTCTCATCAACACCCCCTGCAAACACTCTCGACAGCAATAACACCGTAAGGACTTAAAAAACTGATCAAGGCAAATCAGCTCATTAAAGATACAATAGGAAGCTTCAGGAACTGTGTCCCAGTGAGAGTCAGCACCTTCAGGAACTGTATCCCAGTGAGAGTCAGCACCTTCAGGAACTGTATCCCAGTGAGAGTCAGCACCTTCAGGAACTGTATCCCAGTGAGAGACAGCCCCTTCAGGAACTGTATCCCAGTGAGAGACAGCCCCTTCAGGAACTGTATCCCAGTGAGAGTCAGCCCCTTCAGGAACTGTATCCCAGTGAGAGTCAGCCCCTTCAGGAACTGTATCCCAGTGAGAGTCAGCACCTTCAGGAACTGTATCCCAGTGAGAGTCAGCCCCTTCAGGAACTGTATCCCAGTGAGAGACAGCACCATCAGGAACTGTATCCCAGTGAGAGTCAGCACCTTCAGGAACTGTATCCCAGTGAGAGTCAGTCCCTTCAGGAACTGTATCCCAGTGAGAGTCAGCCCCTTCAGGAACTGTATCCCAGTGAGAGACAGCACCTTCAGGAACTGTATCCCAGTGAGAGACAGCACCTTCAGGAACTGTATCCCAGTGAGAGTCAGCCCCTTCGGGAACTGTATCCCAGTGAGAGTCAGCCCCTTCAGGAACTGTATCCCAGTGAGAGACAGCACCTTCAGGAACTGTATCCCAGTGAGAGACAGCACCTTCAGGAACTGTATCCCAGTGAGAGTCAGCACCTTCAGGAACCGAATCCCAGTGAGAGTCAGCCCCTTCAGGAACTGTATCCCAGTGAGAGTCAGCCCCTTCAGGAACTGTATCCCAGTGAGAGACAGCACCTTCAGGAACTGTATCCCAGTGAGAGTCAGTCCCTTCAGGAACTGTATCCCAGTGAGAGTCAGCCCCTTCAGGAACTGTATCCCAGTGAGAGACAGCCCCTTCAGGAACTGTATCCCAGTGAGAGACAGCACCTTCAGGAACTGTATCCCAGTGAGAGACAGCACCTTCAGGAACTGTATCCCAGTGAGAGTCAGCACCTTCAGGAACTGTATCCCAGTGAGAGTCAGCCCCTTCAGGAACTGTATCCCAGTGAGAGTCAGCACCTTCAGGAACTGTATCCCAGTGAGAGTCAGTCCCTTCAGGAACTGTATCCCAGTGAGAGTCAACACCATCAGGAACTGTATCCCAGTGAGAGTCAGCCCCTTCAGGAACTGTATCCCAGTGAGAGTCAGCACCTTCAGGAACTGTATCCCAGTGAGAGTCAGCACCTTCAGGAACTGTATCCCAGTGAGAGTCAGCACCTTCAGGAACTGTATCCCAGTGAGAGACAGCCCCTTCAGGAACTGTATCCCAGTGAGAGTCAGCACCTTCAGGAACTGTATCCCAGTGAGAGTCAGTCCCTTCAGGAACTGTATCCCAGAGAGAGTCCGCACCTTCAGGAACTGTATCCCAGTGAGAGACAGCCCCTTCAGGAACTGTATCCCAGTGAGAGTCAGCACCTTCAGGAACTGTATCCCAGTGAGAGTCAGTCCCTTCAGGAACTGTATCCCAGTGAGAGTCAGCACCATCAGGAACTGTATCCCAGTGAGAGACAGCCCCTTCAGGAACTGTATCCCAGTGAGAATCAGCACCTTCAGGAACTGTATCCCAGTGAGAGACAGCCCCTTCAGGAACTGTATCCCAGTGAGAGTCAGCCCCTTCAGGAACTGTATCCCAGTGAGAGTCAGCACCTTCAGGAACTGTATCCCAGTGTGAGTCAGCACCTTCAGGAACTGTATCCCAGTGAGAGTCAGCACCTTCAGGAACTGTATCCCAGAGAGAGACAGCCCCTTCAGGAACTGTATCCCAGTGAGAGACAGCCCCTTCAGGAACTGTATCCCAGTGAGAGACAGCACCTTCAGGAACTGTATCCCAGTGAGAGTCAGCCCCTTCAGGAACTGTATCCCAGTGAGAGTCAGCCCCTTCAGGAACTGTATCCCAGAGAGAGACAGCCCCTTCAGGAACTGTATCCCAGTGAGAGACAGCCCCTTCAGGAACTGTATCCCAGTGAGAGACAGTCCCTTCAGGAACTGTATCCCAGTGAGAGACAGCCCCTTCAGGAACTGTATCCCAGTGAGAGTCAGTCCCTTCAGGAACTGTATCCCAGTGAGAGTCAGCCCCCTCAGGAACTGTATCCCAGTGAGAGTCAGCCCCTTCAGGAACTGTATCCCAGTGAGAGACAGCACCTTCAGGAACTGTATCCCAGTGAGAGACAGCACCTTCAGGAACTGTATCCCAGTGAGAGTCAGCCCCTTCAGGAACTGTATCCCAGTGAGAGTCAGCACCTTCAGGAACTGTATCCCAGTGAGAGACAGCACCTTCAGGAACTGTATCCCAGTGAGAGTCAGCCCCTTCAGGAACTGTATCCCAGTGAGAGACAGCCCCTTCAGGAACTGTATCCCAGTGAGAGACAGCCCCTTCAGGAACTGTATCCCAGTGAGAGTCAGCACCTTCAGGAACTGTATCCCAGTGAGAGTCAGCCCCTTCAGGAACTGTATCCCAGTGAGAGACAGCCCCTTCAGGAACTGTATCCCAGTGAGAGACAGCACCTTCAGGAACTGTATCCCAGAGAGAGACAGCACCTTCAGGAACTGTATCCCAGTGAGAGTCAGTCCCTTCAGGAACTGTATCCCAGTGAGAGACAACCCCTTCAGGAACTGTATCCCAGTGAGAGACAGCCCCTTCAGGAACTATATCCCAGTGAGAGTCAGCACCTTCAGGAACTGTATCCCAGTGAGAGACAGCCCCTTCAGGAACTATATCCCAGTGAGAGTCAGCACCTTCAGGAACTGTATCCCAGTGAGAGACAGCCCCTTCAGGAACTGTATCCCAGTGAGAGACAGCACCTTCAGGAACTGTATCCCAGTGAGAGTCAGCCCCTTCAGGAACTGTATCCCAGTGAGAGTCAGCACCTTCAGGAACTGTATCCCAGTGAGAGTCAGCCCCTTCAGGAACTGTATCCCAGTGAGAGTCAGTACCTTCAGGAACTGTATCCCAGTGAGAGACAGCACCTTCAGGAACTGTATCCCAATCAGAGTCAGCACTTTCAGGAACTGTGTCCCAGTGAGAGTCAGCACTTTCAGGAACTGTATCCCATTGAGAGTCAGCCCCTTCAGGAACTGTATCCCAGTGAGAGTCAGCCCCTGAAAAGTTGTGAATTAAAAGCAGTTCTGGGATTTCCTTATTAATGAACCAAAACCTACAACCATTTGTAAAAGATGAAAGATTCAACAGTAATCTCAGTTTGTTCAATGTATGGCATCAGTTACATGACACTGTATTCTTTTGCAATAAATTCTCTGTCCTCTGATCTTTGCCCCGCTATGTCCCTGAAGAAGTAGCAGTGGTCTGGAAGGCTGTGTGTCCATTTGAACCTTTTCGACTCTAACCTGGTGTTGTGCGATTGTTAATGTGATGATTCTGTTGATCTTTATGAAGTGATCTTTTTTGTCCTTGCCTCTCAGGTCAGACAGAGAGGGCCTACCCTGGATGGAATCGAGCTGAGAAGTTCAGTTGTGAATCGACACCAGTTTCTCACTCCTGGACGGGAGCGTCCAGGACGAGTTGGGAATGGTTGGACTGCAGTTTTATTGGGGAGGGGGGTGGTGGGGTATTGATTAACTGTAAGACACTGTCTGATATCTCAGATCTGCGTCAGGGTGCTGGTTTTGGGACAGTCCGTTGTCTCCCTTAGCGCTGAGTCCCATGGGAGTCGGGCAGTGTGTTACACTTCCTCTCCTGGTGGTCAGGAGAGAGCTGGCAATGTGCCGCCCCACCTCTCTCCCCTTCTGTCCCTCTCCCCCCCTGGGTGAATGACTGCCTGTTGCTGAGAGGCAAGTGATTGATATCTGTCCGTGGGCGAAGCAATGAGGAACTCTCAAAAGGACATTGACACGTGAGGGGAGTGGGCAGAGAGTGGGGGCAAGTGGGGTTCAGTGCAGACAGAGTCTGAGATGATACACTCCCCCACTCCTTGGGAAGGTGATAGCCCAGTGGTATAATCTCTGCACTGGATTAGTGGTGCTGGAAGAGCACAGCAGTTCAGGCAGCATCCAAGGAGCTTCGAAATCGACGTTTCAGGCAAAAGCCCTTCATCTGATGAAGGGCTTTTGCCCGAAATGTTGATTTCAAAGCTACTTGGATGCTGCCTGAACTGCTGTGCTCTTCCAGCACCACTAATCCAGAATCTGATTTCCAACATCTGCAGTTATTGTTTTTACCTCTGTTTTAATCTCTGGACTGTTAACCCAGAGACCCGGGAATGTGCTGGGGGCCAGGGTTTGATTCCTGCCCATGGCAGATGGTGGAATGTGAATTCAATAAAGTATAGAAGGTAATAGAACCCCTACTGTGTGGAAACAGGACATTCGGCCCAACATGTCCAACACCCACCCACCCTCCAAAGAGTAACCCACCCAGACCCATTCCCCTACCCTATTACTCAACATTTCCCATAACCAACCCACCCTAACCTGCACATCCCTGGACACTATGGGACAATTTCCCACGGCCAATCCACCCTAACCTGCACATCCCTGGGCACTATGGGACAATTTCCCATGCCCAATCCACCCTAACCTGCACATCCCTGGGCACTATGGGACAATTTCCCATGCCCAATCCACCCTAACCTGCACATCCCTGGGCACTATGGGACAATTTCCCATGGCCAATCCACCCTAACCTGCACATCCCTGGGCACTATGGGACAATTTCCCATGCCCAATCCACCCTAACCTGCACATCCCTGGGCACTATGGGACAATTTCCCATGGCCAATCCACCCTAACCTGCACATCC